>NC_052318.1:31894591-32194591 GCF_016432855.1 Salvelinus namaycush | reverse complement strand
CACAATAACAGTGATGATACGCTGTGTCCCACCTGTATCTACCCCCCCCCTCCCTGTGTGTGTGTGTCTGTGTCCAAATGAATTGCCCAGCCTCTCTCTATGGTGTGCTACAGAGCCTCAGGGGTTTCAATCACTGCAAGGAGCCTCAAGGGAGTAATAACGCCAGCAAAACACATGTCAACCACACTTCTCTACACTATGTCAATGACGCAGACATGCATAGTATACACACATTTACAAAACAATCTATTTAGCTCTCTAAACCAGGGAGTGAAAAACCAACTGGGTTGTTGGCTAATCCTCTGACACTCACAAAAGCTTGCAAACTTGCCCAGTGGCGGTAAATGCTCTTTTCTTCCTCCCCTCGCTTCTTCGCTCTTATTTTAATTAAAACTTTTAATCTAGCCTGGGCCTGGGCTCTGGAGGCCTGTTAAAATCTTAAGTAAAGCATTCTCTTTCTGGTACTGGCTGGCTTGGGATGGGGCTGCATGGGGCTGGCGTGAAACGGCTGAGGCTAGGTCTAGAGAGATGGGGCTGGGGTGATACGGCTGAGGCTAGGTCTAGAGAGATGGGGCTGGGGTGATACGGCTGAGGCTAGGTCTAGAGAGATGGGGCGATACGGCTGAGGCTAGGTCTAGAGAGATGGGGCTGGGGCGATACGGCTGAGGCTAGGTCTAGAGAGATGGGGCTGGGGTGATACGGCTGAGGCTAGGTCTAGAGAGATGGGGCTGGGGTGATACGGCTGAGGCTAGATCTAGAGAGATGGGGCTGGGGTGATACGGCTGAGGCTAGGTCTAGAGAGATGGGGCTGGGGTGATACGGCTGAGGCTAGATCTAGAGAGATGGGGCTGGGGTGATACGGCTGAGGCTAGATCTAGAGAGATGGGGCTGGGGTGATACGGCTGAGGCTAGGTCTAGAGAGATGGGGCTGGGGTGATACGGCTGAGGCTAGGTCTAGAGAGATGGGGCTGGGGTGATACGGCTGAGGCTAGGTCTAGAGAGATGGGGCTGGGGTGATACGGCTGAGGCTAGATCTAGAGAGATGGGGCTGGGGTGATACGGCTGAGGCTAGGTCTAGAGAGATGGGGCTGGGGTGATACGGCTGAGGCTAGGTCTAGAGAGATGGGGCTCGGGTGATACGGCTGAGGCTAGGTCTAGAGAGATGGGGCTGGGGTGATACGGCTGAGGCTAGGTCTAGAGAGATGGGGCTGGGTTCCTGCCAGAAGGAGACGGGCCAGGCCTGTGGAGAGGCACACAGACCAGCCCAGCCGCTGGCTGCTGAATTATTGAACAACTTCCACATTTAAGTTGCACATCATCTGCAATGAGCTTGTCCAGTGAGGGGAGCTTCTGGGGAGGAGTTGTGTTGTTTCACCTCCAACCAAAACATATGCTCTAAACCGTATCACTCTGCTCTGAAAATGTAAATGTTCTGAAATTCTGTCAGCTTCGTTACTGATGGTGGTTTTTTGACAGCTTTTGATATTATATTTTACTGACAAAAACAAGCTGGACAGTGGTTTTTATTTATTTAATTTAACTAGACAAGTAAAAGGAAAGTAACACATGTAACCATCTCACATTTGGGTAAACGATCAAATAAAGTACCCAGATGTGTGACCATTAACTTTGAGGGCCTTGCATGAACTCCGCCTAGATAATCTATTTTCTGACAACCTCCTGCAGAAGCAGTCAAACCCTGCCAAGCAACCAACCATCTCCTTTCAGCTGAGAGACACAGCTTCTCTCCCACCACTACCTCCTCCAGAGAGAGGACCAATGCAAAGTACACAAACTACCTCACTGGCAGTGCAGGAGTGGAACATTCAGGCCTGTTCTCACAGTTAAAAGTAGTTCGCTACAGTGAATTATTGAACAGCTTCTCAGACACCGTTTGCCTGGGCAATTTCCTCACTGCTGTGCCTGAAGAGAGAGAGGCTACACTCACACTGGCTAACTGACTATTCTACTTTAAGCCAAAAAGGGCCCCCTGGCTGGGTTGGTATCGACTGGCTGAGGCACATTGGAAGCTCTCCTTCTGAGGTAGAGAGACTGTCTTGCCCTCCCTCCAGGATTTGTTCCATCAGGCCTTTTGTTGTGTTGCAGCAGAAAAGGCCCATGAGACTGCAGACTCATCAGCCCTGCTAAATGGCTATTCTTAAAAAATAAAAAAGGAGAGCCGCACACTCTAGAAGCTCAGATGCAATCATTTTGTAACCAACATTGGTTATAACATTTGGCTGAGAGACCACCTGGTCCTGAGACTACAGGCTACCTGGGTTAATGGGTCTCTAACCTGATGAAAGACTTTACAGGTCAGTCAATTAGACAGAGACAGTCTGGGATAACAGCCTTGGAGTAGTGTGCTTTAGTGCCATTTTAGTCGTTGTGCTTTACAAATTAAAAACACAACTAGGCTATTTCTTTCATATTGATGTTGCCATAGCAGAATGGAGAAAATGAGAGGGGTGTGGGACAGTCATATGGATACTGCAATGAAGGGGAGTTGTTTGTGTGGATCCCCTGAGACAGAGCCCTGAGGAGGAGCGATGGTAAAGTTAGTGCTGAGGGAACTTAACCGCCTCCACACTCAAGACACAAACCCTGCTAGTCTCTCTCTCTCTCTCCATGTCTCTCTTGAATGTACCAGGAGAGAGAGGGAAAATAATGGTCAAAAGGGAGATGAGAAAAGATGGATTGAGTAAGCAAATAAAGGAGAGATGTGGCAGAGAGAGAAGTGTGAGGAGGATGGCAAAAGAAAGAGGGGTGGAGAGAAAAACAGAGAGGTGAGAGACAGGAAGAGGATGCGGTGGGAGACCGGGAGTAAAACAGGAAGGGCAAAAATAAAAACCGTAATGAACAGCAGAGGAAAAGCGAGAAGCGGGTGAGGAATAAAAAGTGAGTGAGAAAAAGAGCAGGTGTGGTCCTCTCCTCTTCTCTTCCTCTAGTTCCAGTAACAGGCAGTGACCTCAGGCTGAACAGAGTACCCAGAGGCTCATGTGTCCCGAAAAACCATCCAGCTGCCAGGCCACGGGTATTACGTTACCCTCTCGGCCAGGGAATGGGTCACAGAGGGCCCTCTGCATCCTCTCAATCATTCCCTCCCCCCAACCCCAGCCCCAGTACACAGCCTCTACACCTCTCCATTCCTCTGCCCACACTAGGATCAATAGCAATCTGGCTAAAAGTTTGGGATGAGATTGGCCAGCAGTGAGATTCTAGTAATTGAGTTAGAGGCATCAAATGTCTCGGCTAGAACACCAGTAACGATCCATTCCCTCTTGTTCTTCCCTCTCGCACACTCTTTCCCTGGCTGCAATAGCATTTCTCAAAATGAGAGATATAGCAACATTCTCTTGATGCCATGAGAGGAGAACCCTTGGGCCTCCATAATAATATAGTTAAATAGCCCTTTCATACCTCTTCTGAGAATAGCCTTTTCACTCCCCATTTCATCTTGCTCGTGACTGACTGGGTTCGAACCAGAATGTCACAAAGCTGTGTTAGTCCACTTACCTACAGCCTATAGGGATAAGTTCAGGAAGTTCATGTAAAGGACGACACGCTGCTTGCTTAATCAGTACCGCTTCCCCTGATTCATGTTTAAGTTGTATTAGTCGTATGTACAGGATACACATGGTATTCACCGTCCAACAAAATGCTTACTTGTAGGTTCCTTCTCGACAATGCAACAACAAATATGAACATAAAGTAAATGGCTCAGAACAACCTCAATTCATCAGGGCATGGACTCAAGGTGTCGAAGTGTTCCACAGGGATGCTGGCCCATGTTAACTCCAATGCGTCCCACAGTTGTGTCAAGTTGGCTGGATGTCCTTTGGGTAGTGGAACATTCTTGATACACACAGGAAACTGTTGAGCGTGAACAACCCAGCAGCATTTCAGTTGGCACACATACACAATCCATGTCGCAATTGTCTCAAGGCTTAAAAATCCTTCTTTAACCTGTCTCCTCCCCTTCATCTGGTTAAATCCACTTCAATAAGTGACATCAACAAGGGTTCATAGCTTTCATCTGATCAGTCTATGTCATGGAAAGAGCAGTTGTTCTTAATGTTTTGTATACTCAGGGTGTATATCTGTGTGGGTGTGAGTGAGTGGATGTGTGCTAAGGTGTGGAGACTCAGTGCAGGTTGTCAGCCCAGTTCAAGTGTTCAGTAGTCTGACGGCTTGTAGACAGAAACTGTCTCTGAGCTTGTTGGTATCAGACCACATCCGATGGTAAGGGAGTGAACAGTGAACAGCTCGTGGCTGGGGTGTGTTGTCCTTCATGATGCTGCGGACCTTCATCAGGCAAATTTTTGAGTAATGTCCTGGATGGGTGGGAGCACGGTCCCAGTAATGTCCTGGATGGGTGGGAGCACGGTCCCAGTAATGTCCTGGATGGGTGGGAGCACGGTCCCAGTAATGTCCTGGATGGGTGGGAGCACGGTCCCAGTAATGTCCTGGATGGGTGGGAGCACGGTCCCAGTAATGTCCTGGATGGGTGGGAGCACGGTCCCAGTAATGTCCTGGATGGGTGGGAGCACGGTCCCAGTAATGTCCTGGATGGTTGGGAGCACGGTCCCAGTAATGTCCTGGATGGTTGGGAGCACGGTCCCAGTAATGTCCTGGATGGGTGGGAGCACGGTCCCAGTAATGTCCTGGATGGGTGGGAGCACGGTCCCAGTAATGTCCTGGATGGGTGGGAGCACGGTCCCAGTAATGTACTGGAGAGTCTTCACCACCCACTCGAGTCCGTGTGGAGGTGGTGTTGTTGCCAATCCTCACAGCCTGTGGTCTGCCCATCAGGAAGTCCAGGACCCAGTTGCAGAGGGTGGTGTCCAGACCCAGGGCTCTGAGCTTGGTGTCGAGCTTGGAGGGAACAATAGTGTTGAATGCTAAACTGTAGCCAATGAACAGCATTCTCACATAGGTGTTCCTCTTGTCCAGATGTGCTACGGCCGTGTGAATAGCGATGGAAATGGCAGATCTGTTGGCGCGGTAGGCAAATTGGAGTGGGTCCAGTGTGCATGTGATTCAGCTCATACCGAGACTCAAATGGGGCATCATATTGGTGTTAGCTTTCGGCCGTGTTTGAGAAGTCAAAGCACTTAGGGTTCGTTATTTGTACAGCTGCCACCATCTTGATTTCCTTGTGTTTTTTCACCTCTCCTCTCCCCTCTTCTCCAAGCAGAGCAGGCAGGCCCTAGCCTAGCAACTACAGACTTCACACAGGTCTCTCAAGGGCTCTCATTCAGGTTTGCTTGTAAATGTCTAAACTCACCAAAAATGACATTCGGTAGCTCCTAACTATACATGTATAATTTTATGAGCTGGATTGCCTGTCTCAGCAATTTCTTTATTTTCGTTTGCGCTCGTTATCATATTTAGCTAGCAGCCTCCATTGAAATTCGATATTACTTGTGCTCATTTTGTCAGCATTCTGGGCAATAGAATTCTGGACTTTTCTTTGTATTTTTGGGCGCCCCCTTGTGTACTAAGCTGGTAATACCGTTTATCCCAGTATGAGAGAAGGACGGTATGACGATATGAAAATCTAGATACCACCCAACCATAGTTATAACCCACCGTGCTACTGAAAAAGGCCTTTTACTATTGTGCAAGGGACAACACTTCAGGCTGATTAATGAGTTCCACAGATTCCCATATGCTACATTCACCACCTAAACTCGCTCCACAGAAAACCCAGTGGTTGAACCAGCGCAACTGTACATCTGAGTCCAGGGGGACCATTGCAAAGGACATCACACTGCCTGCTTAGCAAGTACTGCTTTCCCCTGATTCATCTCATATTGAGACTCAACCGCAGGACTTCTGCCTCAAACACACGTGACCATGTAACAGCTGGTTTGGTGACCATGCTTTTGTGATAAGTAACTTGTCGGAGACCTGAAAAGTTGAATTGTCTGAAGCACAGGAGACCTGGGTTAGAACCCAATCAGTCAAGCTAACACGTTTTTAGGTCTCAGGCAAGGTTGCTCATCACATGCATGGATCACCAAAGCACCTCTGTTGCCCTCTCATTAAATGGGGTCCACAGATCATTCTGCTTCTGTTTGCAAAATAAAGTGCTGTTGTTGTACAGTAAGCCTGATTTCGAACCCAGTCAGATATATTGGTGCCATGATATCTGAGTATGAGGTCAAAGGGGGTGAAATGTAACTGAAGTGGTTTGATGAACCACGCTCTTTTGATGAGTAACCTTGCTGTAGACTTGAAGAGTTGTGTTAGGGATTAGTTCAGGAAGCTATGGGCTAACACAGTCTTGTGACAGGCAGGAGACCCAGTTCGAACCCAGTAGGTCACAATAGCAAGATTACATTGGGAGTGGAAAGGCTATCATTAGAAGGGCTAAACTGTCAGGAATATTCAACAGTATTCTTATGTGGGCCAAATTGTTTTTATTTTGTGTTCCTCCCTTCCAATGCGGCATGTGATCATCTTAGAGGGAACAGATATTTCAGAGACTCTTAGCTTTCAGGAATGGGATCATCATAGTTTATAGCCAAAATGGTTCAAATGCTAGAAAATAAATTCAACATTTCACAAGAAGCTTCTGTTTACCACAGTAAGTATTTAATTATATTGGTCCTCCTCTACATTCCCTGGCTATGAAAGTACCAGGATGTTGTCTGTGCTTTTGAATCTGAATTTAGAGAACCAGATTTAAAAACTGAATCTGAATGCATCTGAGAAGTTGAATATATGAAACGTTGATGAACTTGAAATTATAGTTTGCAAACTTGATAGACAATGATAGACAATTTTGAAACAGAATATATAAATATCTAACTTAAATATTCAATTTTAAAACTAAATGCAATATTCACTCAATTCAGATTTCAAATCATGAAATACAAGGTACATTTATTAATAAAATTATTACATTTGTGCGTTACAAACAAAACAAATACTAAAAAGTGAATACAAATTCAAAATTATGGAATTGAAATACAATATCTGTTGGCACTCAAATCGCTCCATACGAGGCCCCTTATGACAAGACTCACACAAAATTTCACAAAAGAATGCAGAACCCTCTGAGGGTACAGAAAGACTAGGTTCATCAATGATTTATTATTATTATTGCAGTATCTAGTTTATCTAATGTGTGGTGTAAAAAGACTAGGTTTAAACTGTCTGAAAGATTGCTGAGTAAATTAAGGTACTCACCGTGCTCCCATGTTGCGGTTTGGTGAGGCAGACGGGTCGATTCATTCCCCCCACCCCAACCTCTGACCCCGGCCCAGCCCCTGCAGTGACCCCTGCACTGACCCCGTGTTGGCGTTGCCACCCTAGCAGGCAGCGCCACTGAGCCAGCTCCCTTAGGAGAGGCAGGCAGGACGCTGGGCACAACATGACGTGTGAGAGAATGGACACACACACACCGTCTTGACACACTGTCCAACACACACTCTATCCCTCAACCAATTTCACACACCACTGAGTCTTTACTATACCCCTCACAATACCTATCAATGGCCGTACTCTTGCTTTACAAGCGGATCCAATTTCAATCTCAATGCCTGTCTTCCAAAGTCCTGCTGAATTCACTCTCAAATAGCTTAGGGGCTATATCCGTCTGCACTCCAAGGATAGAATACCTTTCCTCTCAACCATAAGCCAGGTATGAGAAACAAGGGGCTCCACAGCTGGCTACAAAAAGCAAATCAGAGTCTCAGTCCCGAAAAGCACACTGCTGTAATGGAATGGCAGCCCTAGGTGTAAGGAGAGCTGTCTGCCTGCCTGCCTAACAGACTCACTGCTCTAATGCTGCATGTAATGACTGAAATCAAACGAGTGATAAGTCCATAACTCTCCTGTATGTGATAGTATGTGTGAATGAATGGTCTGTGTCCGGTCCACAGTGACACTACATCTAGCACTAATCCTGCCACCTGCCAAGCTCAGCTCACACATGCATTGTGCCTCTGGCTGACACAGACCACACTGAATCAGACCGTTGTTTCTGTCCCGCCAGGCAACCGAAACAAACCCACCAGGAGCCCCGAGCTTCTCCACTGTGGAGGAATTCAGAGTCTGATGCTCAGAACACAGCAGCCCAGCTGAACTCACCGTCCGTCCCCTACGCAGAGAGAACATTAATTACCAGCATTGTCTCCTCCACTACAGCGCTGTGACCTCACTTACAGTATGGCTTCAGCCTGACTCAGACACATGCCGTATCAGCCACACAGCTAAAGACTAGCAAGCAGTAGAGGAGAAGATAAACAGACCAATGCACATGGAGGGTAACAGCTCTCTCTTTCACTTGTTCCCGCTCCCTCCTTTCCTGGCGGTCTCCTGCAGCAGTCAAATGCAAACAGCATGCAATCTACCTTATGACAGCTCCTCCTCGATGGCTTACTGACCTAAACACACAACCAACAGCAGAATAGTGGATGTCTACATACACACACCAAAAGCTCCTACCGAATCACCAGCAGCCAGACAGAGCGATCCCTGCATAGCACACACAAGCACATGGACGCACTCTCGCTCTCTCTCTGCTGCGCTGCTCTCTCCTCCTCTCAGCTCTGCGCGGTGACAGAAAAGCCAGAGCAGCCGCCACGCAAAAACATCCCTCCGCCGAACATCTGCAGCACACACACAAGAATGGAGTGGGCGGGGAGACAGAGCCTGACTGTGTGGGGAGGTGTTTCACAGCCAAGAGCAACAATCTCCCGAGCCCCTCCTCTCATGTTTTTCTTTTTCCCGCATCTGTCTTTCCCCTAAAGGACAGACTGTTGGGACTCCAGGCAAAACTCACCATCATCTGCCCCTTTCTTCATGTCTCTCTCATGGGTCGTTCCACTTCAAAAAGCACAAGAAAGAGGATTTCGACACCCACCAACAGATAAGATTAGCATTCCTGAAACATTGTTTTATTCAAATATAATTTGATCTCTGAAAATGTAAACTAATTGATTACACCCAAATTGGCCATATAAATGTATAGGCTTAATATAATATTCAATAAATATAGTACCTAAACATCCGATTTGGACCAAACTTTTTTCTAACAATGAGTTAGGCATGAGGAATCTAAAGAAATGCCAATCACACCCCAACAACGAGTATATACACTGAACAAAAATATAACCACAACATGTAAAGTGCCCCATGTTTCATGAGCTGAAATATAAGATCCCAGAAATGTTCCATACGCACAAAAAAGGTATTTCTCTCAAACTTTGTGCACAAATGTGTTTATACCCGTTAGTGCGCATTTCTCCTTTGCCAAGATAATCCATCCACCGGACAGGTGCATATCAAGAAGCGGATTAAACAGCATGCTAATTACACAGGAGCACCTTGTGCTGGGGACAATAAAAGGTCACTCTAAAATGTGCAGTTCTGTCACACAATGCCACAGATGTCTCGTGTTTTGAGGGAGCATGCAATTGGCATGCTGACTGCAGGAATGTCCACCAGAGCTGTTGCCAGAGAATTGGATGTTAATTTCTCTATCATAAGCCTCCTCCAATGTCATTTTAGAGAATTTAGCAGTACTTCCAACCGGCCCACAACCACAGACCACGTGTAACCATGCCAGCCCAGGACCTCCAGATCCGGCTTCTTCACCTGCGGGATCGTCTGAGACCAGCCACCGAACAGCTGATGAAACTGTGGCTTTGCACAATCGAAGAATTTCTGCACAAACTGTCAGAAACCGTCTCAGTGTAGCTCATCTGTGTGCTTGTCATCCTCACCAGCGCGTTGACCCGACTGCAGTTTGGCCACATAACCGAATTCAGTGGACAAATTATCACCTTCGATGGCCACTGGCACGCTGGAGAAGTGTGCTCTTCAAGGATGAATCCCGGTTTCAACTGTACCTGACAGATGGCAGACAGTGTGTATGGCGCCGTGTGGGCAAGTGGTTGGCTGATGTCAACGTTATGTTGGCGGTGGGGTTATGGTATGGGCAGGCATAAGCTACGGACAACGAACACAATTGCATTTTAGCAATGGCAATTTGAATGCACAGAGATACCATGAAGAGATCCACATTGTTGTGCCATTCATCCACCACCATCACCTCATGTTTCAGTATGATAATGCACGGCCCCATGTCACAAGGATCTGTACACAATTCCTGGATGCTGAAAATGTCCCAGTTCTTCCATGGCCTCCATACTCACTGCATACATTTCACTCATTGAGCATGTTTGGGATGCTCTAGAACGACGTCTACGACAGCGTGTTCTTGTTGCCGTCAATGTCCAGCACCTTTGCACAGTCATTGAAGAGGAGTGGGACAACATTCCACAGTCAACAGCCTGATCAACTCTATGCAAAGGAGATGTGTCGCACTGCATTAGGCAAATGGTGGTCACACCAGATACCGACTGCTTTTCTGATCCACGTCACTTTATTTTTTTAAGGTATCTGTGACCAACAGATGTATATCTGTATTCCCAGTCATGTGAAATCCATAGATTAGGGTCTAATGAATTATTTTTCAATTGACTGGTTTCCTTATATGAACTGTAACTCAGTAAAATCTTAGAAATTGTTGCATGTTGCTTTTCTATTTTTGTTCAGTGTAGTTTCAGTTCTCTATGTCTGACAAGTAGTTTGGAGCTGCGGCTCGGAGTACTGTTTCTTTATCGTATGTAATGTATTCCCAGTGAATTTGATGTTGTTTTTCCCCAGTTCAGAGAAATTAGTAATTGAAGTTGTTAGGTTTATGTCCCATCCTACATCTTGATATTACCAGGTTCTGAACACTAGATGGTGCTGTTCCAGGGGATTTCTTTTTTAAAGCTCACCCCCCCACATCAATGTTAAGGGGTAATAGTTCACCCAAATTACAAAATGACATACTGGTTTCCTTACCCTGTAAGCTGTCTATGGACAAGGTATGATAGAAATCCATGTGTTGGTTTTGTTGTCCACTGCTAACTTTTTTGCATTTGTGGCACAAATCCAAGTCAACTGTACTTACATTAGCGCTTTCATGCTTTATGTCCAAATCATCCTGAAGAATCTAATAATTGATTGAGTAACTCAATTAGGTTACTTATAGATGATTTGGAAATGAACCACAGAAATGCTAACATAGGTACCATTGCTGTCATACCTTGTCCGTAAACTACTTATAGGATAAGGAAACCAATTTCGTAATTTGTGTGAACTATTCATTTAACATTGGGGGGGGGGAAATCTCAGGGGGGGGGGGGGGGGGGGGGGGGAAATAATCACCACTAAATTCACTGAGAATACATGACATAGGATGAAGAAACAATACTCCGAGCCGCAGCTTCATACTACTTCTCAGACAAAGAACTGATACTGTATACAGGGGTTGGGGTTGTGGGGGTCCATGAGTGGCTTTTGACAATTCCTTGTGTCTTCTCATTGTTACAAATCAGATGTTAGGTACTATATTTATTGAATATTATATGAATCCTATAAATTAAAATGGCAAATTTGGGTGCAATTAATTAGCTTAATTTCTCAGATATCAAATTATAGTTCAACAAAATAATGTTGCAGGCATGCTAATCTTATCTGCTTTAACTACAGAAATGATTTCAGAACAAATCTGAGATGACGGGTTTCATGGCTTGCAGAAATGGCATGGAATGACCCTCCCCCTTTTCATCCCGTTCAACCAGACAGAGTGTGTGTAATGAGATGGGTAGTGTAAACAGCGGTGCTGGGAGCTGGTTTCATTGGCTCTGGCAGGTAGCTGAGTGGAGAGCAGCTGGCCTTGGCAGATTGACTTAGAATGTTCCCCTTTTATTCTCCAGGTTTAATTTCCTCTCCTCATTCCTCGCATCGTATCCACGTGCTCCCCCTGTCCAAGGCCAGCCTCTATTACCTCCCTCAATGGGATGAGAAGCCTGAGATATATGCATGCGTGTGTGCCAGCGAGTCTGAAGACTATAACAGAGTCTAAAAACAAGACAACAGATTCAGGAGCAGGTACTGCCGGAGGACTCTCTATACACCAGAGGGCAGAGGAGAGAGGGGAAAAGAGAGAGAGAGCGGGGAGGAGAAAGAGAGAAGGGAAGAAAGAGAGACAGGGGAGGTACTGCAATACCTTCAGAATGCACCTCCCCCCAAGTGTACAAACAAGCAGTATGGGTAGGCACACAAACAAATGCATAGGGTGTGTAAGCACACACTCATGAAGACACCGAAATGCATATTGATAAATGTGCAAACACAGACAACCACACGGCATCCCTGGATAAGCTGCATAGCTAGCTGTCAGTGTCCCTGCAGTGTACATGGCAGACTATTTATAGCACACGTCGCACCAGAAAATTACCGCCAGCACTCTGTTCAGAGGTACTCTCGGCAGGCAAACGCTATTGATGTCCGAGACCTTAGCTGTGAGAAACAGTTACTATCAGGAAAGGTTAGTGGGTTACAATTAAAGACAGCCTGAACCATGTGTGATGAGAGAGATGTGATGACTGACACAAGCACACCGCACACACGGGTCATTCCACCTAAAAATACACAAGAAAGAGGATTGACACCCACCATCTCAGATTGTGCTGAAATCGTTTCTGTAGTTAGAAACAGATAAGACTAGCAGTCCTAGAACATACTTATGTTTAAATATAATTTGATCTTTGAGAAATTAAGCTCATTGAATGCACCCAAATTGGCCATTTTTATTTATAGGATTCATATAACCGTCAACACACCCAACAACCAGTATCAGTTATCTATGTCTGAAAAGTAGTACGGAGCTGTGGCTTGGAGTATGGCTTCTTCATCCTATGTAATGTATTGCCTGTGAATCTGGGGATGTTTTTTCCCCCGTTTAGAGAAATTAGTCATTGAAGTCGCTTACATCATTTACTATACATTTCTGTGAAAGTACAAGATTATGCCCACTAGACGCCATTGTTCCTGCTACTGCAGGTCCCGTGTGGCTCAGTTGCTAGAGCATGGCGTTTGCAACCCCAGAATTGTGGGTTTGAGTCCCAGGTGGGACCAGCACGAAAAAAAGTATGGAAATGTATGCATTCATAAGTAAGTCGCTCTGGATAAGAGTGTCTGCTAAATTACTCAAATGTATATGTACTGCCACACCCTTTTATCCATTTTCAAATCAACCAAATCAAATTACATTGTCACATGCTTTGTAAACAACAGGTGAAAACGAAGTGAAATGCTTACTTACGGGCCCTTCCCAACAATGCAGAGAGGAAAATATAGAAAAAACAATAACGAGGAATAAATACAGGAGTAACAATAACTTGGCTATAAACACGGGGTACCAGTACCGAGTCGATGTGCAGGGGTAAGAGGTAATTGAGGTAGATATGTACATATTGGTAGGGGTAAAGTGACTAGGCAACAGGATCGATAAAAAAAGTAGTAGCAGCGTATGGAAGTCAAAAGAGTGCAAAGAGGGTCAATGCAGATAACCAAATATCTACCCAGACTAACTATTTAGGTGTTTTATGGCTTGGGGCTAGAAGCTGTTCAGGGTCCTGTTGGTTCCAGACTTTATGCATCGGTACCACTTGCTGTGTGGTAGCAGAAAGAACAGTCTATGACTTGGGTGGCTCGAGTCTGACAATTTTTAGGGCCTTTCTCTGACATCGCCTGGTATAGAGGTCCTGGATGGCAGGGAGCTCGGCCCCACTGACGTACTGGGCCATACGCACTACACTTTGCAGCGCCTTGCAGTCGGATGCCAAGCAGTTGCCATACCAAGCAGTTGCCATACCAAGCGAAAATACAGCCAGGTGCGCTCGTTAACATATTTATCTAGCAGCCTCCAAGGAAATTCACTATTACTTGGGCTAATTTTGTTAGCATTCTAGTGTTTGTGTTTTTTAGCACCCCCTTGTGTACTAAGCTGGTAATACCATAAATCTCGGGATGAGCGAAGAACAGTATGACGATATGAAAATCTGGATACCACCCAACCCTAGTCCAGGGTGTCTGGGATAATGTGTTGAATAATGAACCATGAACAGCCTTTCAAAGCATTTCATGGCAAAAGATGCGAGTGCTATGGGGTGAAATTCATTTAGACAGGTTACCTTGGCTTTCTTGGGCACAAGGACTATGGTGGTCTGCTTGAAACATGTAGGTAGTACAGACTCGGTCAGGGAGAGGTTGAAAATAACAGTGAAGACACCCGCCAGTTAGTCAGAGCATGCTCCATGTACACCTCCTGTCTGGCCCAGAGGCCTTGTGAATGTTATCCTGTTTATCGGCTACGGAGAGCGAGATCACAGTCGTCCGGAACTGCTGGTGCTCTCATGCATGGTTTAGTGTTCCTTGCCTCAAAGAGAGCATAGAAGGCATTTAGCTTGTTTGGTAGGCTCGCATCCAGGGCCTAAAATGAACATCCGCCACCTGCCAAATGCGTGGCATTGGCGGGTAAGATGTCTGTTTCACCAGCCACGTTGGCGGGTGGTCAGGGTTCCAAAGTGCAAGCATTTCACTCACATTTGTGAATGGAAATAGTCAAGTGTGATCACATTTATAGTAAAATAAGTGCTTCAGTAGATGTTTTCAAAGTATTTCCGCCGTTTTGTTTCATAGCATGTAAATTAATTGCACAAAGTCAAATAACTATGAATCCTATATAGACTATGCCACCTAGCGCTGCAACATTGTCTGGCTGGGGGCTGTGCGCACATAAAGAGCTGAGAAAGATTCATTTTTAGAAGCACGGCGCACAGGCATAAAGGTTGGTTTAATACACTTGAAACTAATGTATATTGAAGTGAGACTTTGTCCTTGTGTTTCTTGGCTATTTACATTGTTCACAAGCTTGGTTGTTTTTCTGTTTGAGTTTCAACTGCTAGATAAGAGAAGACAACACTTTTACTAGTCAGTCAGACTCAATCTCACAGGCACAGTCACCTCCCACCCTTAAAAACTTCTTATGGCTGGGGGCGCTATTTTCACGTTCGGATGAAAAGCGTGCCCAGAGTAAACTGCCTGCTACTCAGGCCCAGAACCTAAGATATGCATATTATTAGTAGATTTGGATAGAAAACACTCTGAAGTTTCTAAAACTGTTTGAATGTCTGTGAGTATAACATAACTCATATGGCAGGCAAAACCTGAGAAAAAATCCAACCAGGAAGTGGGAAATCTGAGGTTTGTAGATTTTCAAGTAATTGCCTATCCAAGATAGTGTAAATTTGGTCTGATTGCACTTCCTAAGGCTTCCACTAGATGTCAACAGTCTTTAGAACCTTGTTTCAGGCTTCTACTGTGAAGGGGGAGCGAATAAGAGCTGTTTGACTAAGGGGTCTGGCAGAATGCCATGAGCTAAGTCACGCGCGCAGCCGTGAGAGCGAGCTGCGTTCCCTTTCATTTCTAAAGACAAAGGAATTGTCAGGTTGGAATATTATTGAAGATTTATGATAAAAAACATCCTAAAGATTGATTCTATACATCGTTTGACATGTTTCTACGAACTGTAATGGAACTGTTTTGACTTTGTCTGGACTAAGTGCCTGCGCCTTGTGAATTTGGATTTGTGAACTAAAACGCATGAACAACAAAAAAAGTGATTTGGACATAAATGATGGACTTTATCGAACAAAACAAACATTTATTGTGGAACTGGGATTCCTGGGAGTGCATTCCGATGAAGATCATCAAAGGTAAGTGAATATTTATAATGCTATTTCTGACTTCTGTTGACTCCACAACATGGCGGGTATCTGTATGGCTTGTTTTGGTGGCTGAGCGCTGTACTCAGATTATTCCATGGTATGCTTTCGCTGTAAAGCTTTTTTGAAATCTGACAGCGGTTGCATTAAGGAGAAGTATATCTTTAATTCCATGCATAACACTTGTATTTTCATCAACATTTATGTAGAGTATTTCTGTAAATTGATGTGGCTCTGCAAAATCACCGGATGTTTTGGAAGCAAAACATTACTGAACATAACGCGTCAATGTAAACTGAGATTTTTGTATATAAATATGAATTTTATCGAACAAAACATACATGTATTGTGTAACATGAAGTCCTATGAGTGTCATCTGATGAAGATCATCAAAGGTTAGTGATTAATTTTCTCTCTATTTCTGCTTTTTGTGACTCCTCTCTTTGGCTGGAAAAATGGCTGTGTTTTTTGTGACTAGGCACTGACCTAACATAATCGCATGGTATGCTTTCGTTGTAAAGCCTTTTTGAAATCAGACACTGTGGTGGGATTAACAAGTTTATCTTTAAAATGGTGTATAATACTTGTATGTTTGAGGAATTTTAATTATGAGATTTCTGTTGTTTGAATTTGGCGCCCTGCACTTTCACTGGCTGTTGTCAAATCGATCCCGTTAACGGGATTTCAGCCGTAAGAATTAAAGGGGCAGGTGAAAGTGTGATATTTTGCTTAAAAATACAAATTTTAAATATAATTAAACAATATACCACATTACTTCTTACTAGTACTAGTTTTAAAAACATTACAAAGAATGCACATCTGTTTTTTTGTGTTTTGTTAAGTATAATTTAAGTGAAATAAATATATTTGGACTGGTAAAAAATCTGAGCAGCTGCTAGTTTTTTTAAATCTCCAAGTGGCTGGTGGATCAAAAAGAAAATGTTATGCCCTGCTCGCATCACTGGGCAGCTTGCGGCTGGGTTTCCCTTTGTAATCCGTGATAGTTTGCAAGCTCTGCCACATCTCACGAGTGTCAGAGCCGGCGAAGTAGGATTCAATCTTAGTCCTATATTAACGCTTTGCCTGTTTGATGGCTCATCGGAGGTCGTAGCGGGATTTGTTGTAAGCACCCGGATTAGTGTTGCACGGTATAAATACTAGAACATTAAACACGGTTCGGTACTAGAATTTTTGTTAATTTTGGTACTTCTGTCAAATGCTTCTCATGTCATATGGATTGAGAGGATCGAGTCCGTCTAGTCATTCATCTGAATATTCTCAAGGAGGCAGTAGCTAGCCAGGCTACTTGCACTTGCCATAGACTGTACAGTGCGAGCCACTTTTGAGAAGCAAGCAAGAGGAGAGAGAAAATGCCAACAGCATGGCTTCTTCTTCTGAAAAAAAGAATTATACCCCCATCCCCGCAGCTTGTTGACAAAACTGGCTGCAGAAACTATGGGAATACTTTGATTAGAGCAGATGAGGGCCAGCCCACTGAAACAACTAAGCAAAATGTGTTACAAAGCAGTGCATTTCCAAAAATGACATGAAAAACGAATTTACACATGACATTTGCATTGTAACGTTATTCTACTAATTTATTTTTATTTTTTAGAGCCAATGACATGAACATCAGCATGGTATTCATGTGAGCATTTTAATAGGATTACACAACCCAAAAAGTAAAGCAATGGTCTACACATCATAGAAATACAATGGATTTTAAACTGCATACTACGATTCCCAGAGTGCATTTCACTCATGGCTCTGCTCAGGGCTGCTGGTTGGCTAGTGGCTATTGCTAGCAAGCCCAGACAAACCCGAAGTAGTCTGAATACATTGCTGTCAAGTTATGAGTGCATTTCATAGAGCTTCAAAAGTGTTTGTTGTTTTGGAACTAAACTATTAATTTAATACATTAAACTATTTAGCTGTACTGAATAATGAATGTCATTTGACCCAATATTATGGCCATAGATGAGCAAATGAATCCTGATATGTATCGAATTACATTTTAAAACAGTTTAGATGTAATTGTCAAATAATTGCCTGCTCTGGTATTTAATATGGTGTTTAATTTTTGCAATAAATTTAATATATTTGTTATTTTATTTGTTTTACAAGTTATCAAGATATTGTTAAATGTAAATAAAAAACAGTAGTTATTCTGTGACTTTAGCTAATATGCCTTCTTTTATTTTTGCCGTGGTCTAGTTTCGGTATCGAGTATCATTTCGATATCCAGTATCGTGATACTAAACCCTGGTGTCGGTATCGAAGTAAAAAAATATGGTATCGTGACAACACTTGTCCAGGTTAGTGTCCCGCTCCTTGAAAGTGGTAGCTCTTGCCTTTAGCTCAGTGCAAATGTTGCCTGTAATCCATGGGTTTTGGTTGGGCTATGTACTTATGGTCCCTATGGGGACGACGTCGTCGATGCACTTATTAATGAGGCCGGTGACTGATGAGGTAAACTCCTCCATGTTATCGGATGAATCCCAGAACATATTCCAGTCCTGTAGCTTAGCACACACTTCATCGGACCACTTCCATATTGAGCGCATCACTGCTACTTCCTGTTTGAGGTTTTGCTTGTAAGCAGGAATCAGGAGGAGGAACGGCGAGGGATGTATGAGTCTCTGTGTGTGGAGTAAAGGAGATCTGGAGTCTTGTTACCTCTAGTTGTACATGTGACATGCTGGTAGAAATTAGGTCAAACAAATTTCAGTTTCCCTTAATTAAAAATCCCCGGCCACGAAAACTGCCGCCTCTGGATGTGTATTTTCTAGTTTGCGTATGGCCCTATACAGCTCGTTGAGAGTGTGGTCTTAGTGCAAGCATCGGTTTGTGGTGGTAAATAGACAGCTACGAAAAATACAGATTAAATCTCTTGGTAAATACGGTCTGCAGCTTATCATGAGGTATTCTAACCCAGGTGAGCAAAAACTTGAGACTTCCTTAACATTAGAGATCGCACACCAATTGATGTTAACAAAGGGACACACCACTCCCCCTCTCAGCTTACCAGAGGCTGCCGTCCGATGTTGACGAGGCATGGAAAAGCAGCTACAGTAGGTGTATATTATCTATGTTCTTGTTCAGCCACGACTCAAAGAAACATAGGATATGACAGTTGTTCAGGTCCCATTGATAAGATAGTCTCGAACGGAGCCCATCCAGCTTGTTCTCTAGTGCTTGTACGTTCAACAACAAAACTGAGGGCACTGGTGGTCTAGATGCTCGACCACGTAGTCTAATCATCACGCCTCTTTCGCCGCTTCCTCTTTCGAGTCCCGGGGATAAGGGCCTAGTCCAGGTTAAACATAACATCCAGAGCTGCCGACACGTTGAAGTAGAAATATTCATCCAGTTAGTGATCGCTGTTCTGATGTCCAGAAGCTGTTTTCGGTCATAGGAAATGATGCCGGAAACATTTCGTACAAAAAAAAACTATTTAAGAATTGTTCAGGAGCCCATAAGACTGCAGCTATCCACTGCAGTGCCATCTTGTAAGTGATTATGATGGTCTCTTGTGTTTTGTTTCTCAACATTTTCTTTGCAACTTTAGGTAGAAAACCAATTTCAGAACAAATCTAAGATGATGGGTGGCTTGCTGAAATGACATGGAACGACTCACACACAAACACATGCACGCACACACATACACTGCAACATGGACAAGTGCCACAGACAAGGACGAACTGGATGCCTCTTAACCCAAAAGGGACCACAAGCCTCCATTACTGCCAAATTATGACTGATTAAAGCGTGAGACCAAAGGGAAGGTGGGAGAAGGAGAGAGGGGATAAAGAGTACAACCGGAAAGGAAAGAGTGAAAATAACGAGAAAAAGCATGATAGAGAAAAAGAAAAAAAGGCATGATCCAATGATAGCACAGAGAGAGATGGGTTCTCAGTGTTCTTAAACACCCGGCAATTCAATTAAGTGCTGACGGATGAGAGTTTATGGTGCAGTCAAGAGTGACCATCGCTCTGGCTGAGATTAATGACTCCTCACACACAGGAGAGAGGGAGGAGGACGAGGAGAAGAGAGGAAGGAGGGTGGAAGAGGGAGACAAGTCGAGGGCTGAGAGAGGGAGGAGGACGAGGAAAAAGGAGGATAAGAAAATAGGGAGAAGAGAAGGTGGCGGGGAAAGTGAGGATAGAGAACGAGGAAGAGATAATATGGTCATTGTGATTCAGCAGTATAATAGAAAGGGACAGAGGAGGAGGAGGTAGCCAGGCTAGGGGCTTATAGAGCAGAGAGATCATGTTCTTTTGTTTTCAGGACATTCATTCAAGTACATCCCACCTCCACCAAGCCCAGGCTGCTAACAGCAGCATGATGACAATTGGTTCCAGTAAAATAAATCCCATTCAGGGGCCTGACGAATACACACTGCGTAAACAAAACACACCTTCAGTTGTGGCCAAAGTTTTGAGAATGACACAAATATAAATTTTCACAAAGTCTGCTGCTTCAGTTTGTGTGATGGCAATTTGCATATACTCCAGAATGTTATGAAGAGTGATCAGATGAAAAGTCCCTCTTTGCCATGCAAATGAACTGAATCCCCCCAAAACATTTCCAATGCATTTCAGCCCTGCCACAAAAGGACCAGCTGACATCATGTCAGTGATTCTCTCGTTAACACAGGTGTGAGTGTTGACGAGGACAAGGCTGGAGATCACTCTGTCATGCTGATTGAGTTCGAATAACAGACTGGAAGCTTCAAAAGGAAGGTGGTGCATGGAATCATTGTTCTTCCTCTGTCAACCATGGTTACCTGGAAGGAAACATGTGCCCTCCTCATTGCTTTACGCAATTAGAGCCTCACAGGCAAGGATATTGCTGCCAGTAAGATTGCACCTAAATCAACCATTTATCGGATCATCAAGACCTTCAAAGAGAGCGGTTCAATTGTTGTGAAGAAGGCTTCAGAGCGCCCAAGAAAGTCCAGCAAGCGCCAGGACCGTCTCCTAAAGTTGATTCAGCTGCGGAATCGGGGCACCACCAGTACAGAGCTTGCTCGGGAATGGCAGCAGGCAGGTGTGAGTGCATCTGCACGCACAGTGAGGCGAAGACTTTTGGAGGATGGCCTGGTGTCAAGAAGGGCAGCAAAGAAGCAACTTCTCTCCAGGAAAAACATCAGGGACAGACTGATATTCTGCAAAGGTACAGGGATTGGACTGCTGAGGACTGGGGTAAAGTCATTTTCTCTGATGAATCCCCTTTCCGATTGTTTGGGGCATCCGTAAAAAAGCTTGTCCAGAGAAGACAAGGTGAGCACTACCATCAGTCTTGTGTCATGCCAACAGTAAAGCATCCTGAGACCATTCATGTGTGGGGTTGCTTCTCAGCCAAGGGAGTGGGCTCACTTACAATTTTGCCTAAGAACACAGCCATGAATAAGGAATGGTACCAACACATCCTCCGAGAGCAACTTCTCCCAACCATCCAGGAACAGTTTGGTGACGAACAATGCCTTCTCCAGCATGATGGAGCACCTTGCCATAAGGCAAAAGTGATAACTACGTGGCTCGGGAAACAAAACATCGATATTTTGGGTCCATGGCCAGGAAACTCCCCAGACCTTAATCCCATTGAGAACTTGTGGTCAATCCTCAAGAGGCGGGTGGACAAACAAAAACCCACAAATTCTGACAAACTCCAAACATTGATTATGCAAGAATGGGCTGCCATCAGTCAGGATGTGGCCCAGAAGTTAATTGACAGCATGCCAGGACAGATTGCAGAGGTATTGAAAAAGAAGAGTCAACACTGCAAATATTGACTCTCTGCATCAACTTCATGTAATTGTCAATAAAAGCCTTTGAACTTATGAAATGGTTGTAATTATACTTCAGTATACCATAGTAACATCTAACAAAAATATCTAAAGACACTGAAGCAGCAAACTGTGTGAAAATTAATAGTTGTGTCATTCTCAAAACTTTTGGCCACGACTGTACACTCTCTACCGCTGGGGTAGGCAACCCTGTTCCTGGAGTGCTGCAGGTACTACAGGATTGTGTTCCAACTAGGCACCACACCTGATCAGCTGAGCTACTTATTCAGTTCAGTGATTGCCTAAATTCAACACACCTGGTCTTCCAGGTCAGTT
Source organism: Salvelinus namaycush (assembly GCF_016432855.1). Taxonomy (NCBI): domain Eukaryota; kingdom Metazoa; phylum Chordata; class Actinopteri; order Salmoniformes; family Salmonidae; genus Salvelinus; species Salvelinus namaycush. The sequence goes on along the minus strand of NC_052318.1, from coordinate 32,172,829 downwards.
AAATCAAAAACATGAAGTGCCTGCAGCCCTCCAGGACCAGGGTTGCCTGCCCTACCGTATATACATCAGTACAATATGTTATTGGGATGGAATAGGATTTTTAGACATACAAGACAGTTCAATACATTTATCCAAGGGAAAGCATATTACACTACTGGGGCAATCAATACATGCAAACAGACAGGGATGCAGGGAGGCTGAGATGTTATATGACTCAGGCTAGAGCAGGGTTCTCCAACCCTGTTCCTGGAGAGCTACCGTCCAGTAAGTTTTTGTTCCATCCCTAATCTAGCGCACCCGATTCTAATAATTAACTGGTTGATAATCTGAATCAGGTTAGTTACAACTGGGGTTGGAGCGAAAACCTACAGGAGGGCAGCTCTCCAGGAACAGGGTTGTAGAGACCTGGGCTAGAGACTCTACCTCAACTATACCCCCAAGTCCTCATCAACACAGAAACACACCTGTCAATCACAGCGCTGACACACACAGGAGAGCAACACTTCAGAGGGGAGAGGGGATGCTGGATTGTCAGTCTGCCAGCGTTTCTTTGCAAGAACACACGCGCACACACACATCTGGAGACATGAGGAGAATGTGTTCGTGGATAGGATGAGATTTTCAGGTTGACTGAGTGTGAAATGTAGATGATGGCTTTGAGAAGGAAAGCAGAGGAGAGGCAGGGAAAGACTGAGAGAGAAGAAAAGAGTACTTAAGTGTCTGCTCACGATCCAGTTTCATTAAATCACACACTTAACAAGATAGCAGTAGTGAGATCCAGACAGCTAATGCTGGCTTAATCAAATCCCCATTAGAAACCCCCATGGTGAGACATCTCATCATACTACATCTTCCCTGCATGAGTTATTATAAACTCATTTTTTATTCCATTTCATTTCATTTCCAAATGATGACTATCATTTAAATTGGTGGTCTAAAAAACACTGCATTGCAGTTCTGGTTCCCTCCAGTAGGAGATAGTGGTGCTATAGACATATTGCTGTAGAGAGCAGCTGATTAATTCCCTGAACATCAACCACAACAAACATTTCGCCTTCCTACTTCCTAACACCTCACTTGACTTTCGACATCCTACATACTTAAAAATGCAAACACAAAAAAACAAATTCATAAATTAATGCAAAATGTATGCAATGATTCACTCAATAAATAGCCCACTCAAATAATCCAAAAACATCCAAAGTAGGGAAGCAGCTCTCACACTACTGTAAAACACACCAACTGAACAGCCGTTCCATCTACACCACAGCTGAGCTTTACTACCATCCGTCATACATCAGCCCTGCTCATACACACACCTCAGCAGGAGTCCTACTCTATCGATTTTAAAGGGATAGTTCACCCAAATTACATTTGATTTATGGACAAGGTTTGACAGCAATCCATGCTGTCATTTAGTTCTCTGGCACTGTTTTCAAATGCTAATGTTTTGGTATTTGTGGCACAAATACCATTCAAGTCATGGGACCAACATTAGCATTTTTCACGCATCAATCCAATAAAAAATAAATAACAATAGAAACTCAGTCACATAGATGATTTGAACATGATGCGCGAAAAATGATCATATTGGTCCAATGACTTGATGGGATATGTGCCACAAATGCTAAACATTAGCAATTGAAAACTGTGCCAGCCACTGCCAGGGAAATTAAACCAAAGCCTGGATTGCTGTTATACCTTGTTCATACCTTGACTGCTAACAGAATAAGGAAACCAATGTGTCATTGTATTTTGGGAGAACTATCCCTTTAATTACAACACTGCCTCCTGTGACCACTGACCCATACACTGATGTTAGTGAAACACACACACACAGTGAGTGCCTGCTCCCTGTGTCTCAGGGAGCAGAGGAGTATGCAAAGCAGATGTCACATTGCCTGCTTCTAAAAATAACATGGGGTCATAGAGGCAGAAGGGTGGTGTAGGATCAGTGAGCCCGTCATTAGTGTTAGCATGCAATGGAGCTCAGGAGTGACTCGTCAGGCCAGCACAGCGCTACAGGACACGCAACCGCAAGGGGGATGCTGCAGGGTGGAATGACCAGACTTAGTTTGATAGCACTTCATAACCACTCAATCAATACACACCTGACACATCCAATTAAAATGTGTACTGTGTTGGGATAATCAATCAAGAAATATATGAAAGACAAATCTCAACCTGCTAACAGTGTTGCTGCTCCCAAAAAGAGAATGTTCCGACAACACTTGCACCGTAAAATCAGACTATAAACTATTTTCCTGAGTGGAAATACCAAATCTCCTGAGTGGAATTAACCTCTCCACTCAAGTGTATTTATTCAGTCGTTAACTAATTTCCTGAAAAATGTATCAACCAGAATTCCCTGGGAGGAAATGTTTTCTTCGATAAACAGGATATAATGCATCCTCTCTGCCAAGTCAATTGTCTCATTGTGTGTGTACGTGCATGCATGTGTGTGTTCACATGGCCCCATGCCTGATTTCCATAAAAGCTGCAAGGGCACATGGGTCACCCTGCAATCAGCTCATCTGTGAAATTAATTCGTTTTACAAACTCAGTTGGGTTCTCAACTTACTGTTGAGTTAGAATAGTAGAATACGCAAAGCACAATTTCTATACTTGGTTGTGCATCAGCAGTTCTCCTCTTGTTATATGCCACTCACTGACAGTCACTCAATTAGCCCATGTCAGTTAAAACAAAAGTGATAGGTAAATGCTGCTCTGCACTTTCCATGATCTCATCCTGAGTCGTCCAGACCAGGGCAGGGTTCAGGGTATAAAACGTGTGACCAAGCCCGTCACCTCTGAGCAAGAGATGGGCTCTTCTCTGGCTCAGACCACTACTGACTACAAAAAACTAACATTTCAGCTGGTATCGGTCTCATCACAGATCTCATAAACCGGGTCTAGGTCTGTGTCACCCTGCTCTAACTCACCTGAGTCTAGGGCTAATTGTCTGGAAAGAAATTGAAAAGCAGATAAATAATATTGGTGCCGGACAATTGTCCGGGAGAGGAAGAAAAAAATCCCATTGCGAAATCATGCTTTTTAGCCTATTAATTGATGGAAATACCAGTCGATGGAAATACATTTGACTGGTCATATATATCGGTCTATAGGTTCATTTCCATAATTTAGTGGAATTAAACTGGCGCGTTTGTACAGTATATTCTTTACGTATCTTATTTATCACACGTGTAAGCCTACAGTATACAAATACATAGCCTTTGAGTGGAAAATATGACGCAAGAGCTGCTGTTGGTGCTGAAGCATCTTGTGGTGCTTTCAAGACAACTGGGAACTCCCCCAAAAATATGGTCAAATCATGTCGTCCGTAATAGGGATGCACGATATATCGGTGAACATATCGGAATCGGCCGATATTAGCTAAAAATGACAACATTGGTATCGGCCCGATATCTAGTTTAACGCCGATGTTAAAAACCGATGTCAAAGCTGCCGTGCATACCTATATAACGTAGGTACATGACATAATGACGGCAGGTAAAATGTTGCACTACACGTGCAACACAGCATTCCTAACCTAGCCCACAATGTCTGCTGTGCGGATCGAGCAGTCAACAAGTCGAGCAGTCATTTGAAAGAGCAAGAAAATTTCAGCGAGACAACTCAAAGGTGAAATCAATTAAAGCCAAGATAATGGAATTCGTTGCCCTTGACAATCAACTGTTTCTTCTGTTGTGGGTGATGTTGGCTTTCGCTGAGTGGTCGAGCACGGGTAAACACAAGCAAGTGCGCTATTTTTCAGATGTTGCCCTACCGGAGTTACACAGTAATAGCATCACTGCTATTAGCTTCACAACATGCTATGGAACGCCGTTTGGGTCTTTGCGTGTCAAAAAAGATACAGTAGCACTGCCAAAGCTGTACAAAAAAAAGTCTGCAAACATCGGCCACGAACGATGTGGTAATAAAGCATTATTTGTTCGACCGCAACATCTGTGGTAGCTAGCGAGCACCAATACAACCAGCCTGAAAACAATGACCAGTAGAAACTGCAGTCATTTTCATTATTCTTAGCAATGAATTCTTGTGAGTAAGTATTAGCTAGGTAGCCACTTGTTGTTCGCCTATTGAAATTGAACTTCAGTTCATGAAAATAAATAGCTAGCCAGCTACTTAACCCTGTTGCCCAAAGCTAACGTGATAAGCAGCCAGCTAGCTTCATCTGGCTAGTGATGCTCGACCGGACCGGGTTGTGTGTTGTGAAGCTAGCCACAATAAGGATTAGACACAAAAGTGGAATTTGCGGCTTGCCTTCAAAATAAAAGTGTCATTGACAGTGATGGAAATGAATACAAATAGTAGAATTATGCCATACTTTTATTTTGAAGGCTAGCCGCAAAGTCCACTAATCCTTAATGTGGCTAGCTTCACAGATGGGTCCAACCACCATTAAATCAAAAAAATAACTGTCTTATAAATTACGGTTATTTTAAATGATGACACCTAGCTATATATAGTTAGCTAGCTTACTATAGCCACTGAAACAGATGTCGTTTTGCTATGTTTTTGGGGAAGAACATTGTTTTCATCCATGAGCTAGCTAGCTTTTTTTTATGACCAGCACTGTAGGTGCGCTAGACAACTTTACCAGTATCATAGCATATGTATCGATGAATCGTTGTGACATATGAAATACGAGTTAGTGTTATCACTGTGTAATAACTATGTAAAAAAATGTATGAACACGTTAAATTATGTGATGTGCAATCATATTCAGATCCTGATTGGTCAACAAGCTTATTTGACACGTCAAAGTATTATTTGACGTGTATCTTTTTTGACACATTCCATAGAAATCCTGGCTGAGAACGAAACAACTGAAGAAATGAACAACAAAACAACACAGCAAGTAAGTGAAAGAAATAGGTTTTGATTATGTTTTACTGGTAATGCGGACATACGTAAATGCCAACAAAATAATTTTTGGGTCAGTGTGGTGTGTTAACCTTTATTTAACTAGGCAAGTCAGTTAAGAACAAATTTTTCTTTGTTCCAGCGTCAGCGGCACACAGTTGACGCTAGGCCAACTGTGTGCCGACCTATGGGACTCTCAATCACAGCCGGATATGATACAGCCTGGATTCGAACCAGGGACTGTAGTGACCACTCTTGCACTGAGATGCAGCGCCTTAGACCGCTGCGTCCATGTGTGTGCGTGTTAAATAGTTAACTGTACTAGAATGCTTAAAACGCTGCTAAAATGTTCAAATATCGGTTATTGGTATCGTTTTTTTAAGCAAGGAAAATATTGTATATATCGGAATCGGACAAAAACGTCATATCGGTGCATCACTAGTCCGTAATCTTCAGGTCAGAAAGTTAAGAGCTCTAGAAAGAGGCTTGAGTTACCGAGTTGGAATTCCAAGTTAGATGACCGTCCAAAACGATTTTTCCCAATCAAAGTTAGTTTTTTCCCCCAGTTCCTAGTTGTCTTTCCTAGTTCCCAGTCGGAAGTCTGAGATTTCCGAGTTCCCAGTTGTTTTGAAAAGAGGCATAAAACAGCAACGGAAGGCAGGCTTCATCAGCATCACAACACTTTGCAATAGGCTGGAGGCAGTATGCATTTTGAAAACATATACTTAATTGAATGTTTTAATACATATTATGAGGCATGTCCTTACCTTGCTTCAAAGTAGCCTATTAGTTCCCCTGTCTTCTAATGGGGGGTTCAGATAATCAATTATGAGATTGGGGATTGGAGGCTTTGCACAAGGTCAGTGAGTGTGTGTCTGGGAGGACATGTGTGTTAAAGGGTTTGTGTGTAGGCCTACCTGCTGTGTGTGTGTGTGTGTGTGTGTGAGAGAGAGCGAGAATGAAACATTATGGTGCAAATGCCACTCCTAGTATGTATAGGCTAATTAGGTTGGTATGTGTGGTATGTGTGGTCCCCTGGCTGCTGCAATCAGGCTCTGCCACTCTGAAATTACTCAGATAACGGGTGTGATTAAAGGGGTGCAGAAAGAATTGGATGTGTGTCTGTTTATTTGTAGCCAATGATAAACCCAATCAGGAAGCCATGCAGTTGAGTGCAGGCAATGCACAGTGTGTGTAAACAACAACAAACCGCAGAGGAACCGGTCGAGAATAGACGGACTCCTACCCAAAATAAACTGTCGATCCATGCAGGCAGGAAGGCAGGCCTGGGGCTCCTCATATCCATGTCTAATCCCATTACACAGTGTGGCCGCTGCAGGCCAAACGCAGAGACTGTTACAACACTAACACCAGGAGAGAGTAGAGAACTGTCCAAAATGTCCAAAAGACATTAAAAGTAGTTACATAAAACAGAGCTCACTGGATAGAGGAGGATATCCAAAAAGCCAATCAGAAATGTAGCCTAAACATTGAGCTGCTCCTGAGGAAATGGACCTGCATATAAACACCATATAACACATATAAGCGCAGTGGAGCAGTGGGCTGCAGCTTTAGAGAAGGTAAACACAGCCATTCTGAGGAACCATTACCGGTAGAACAAGAGCTGTAATTACAGGTCGATTAATCGGAATGGCCGATTAATTAGGGCCGATTTCAAGTTTTCATAACAATCGGAAATCTGTATTTTTTTACACCTTTATTTAACTAGGCAAGTCAGTTAAGAACACATTCTTATTTTCAATGACGGCCTAGGAACGGTGGGTTAACTGCCTTTTTAACAGATATTTACCTTGTCAGCTCGGGGATTCAATCTTGCAACCTTACAGTTAACTAGTCCAACGCTCTAACCACCTGCTTTACATTGCACTCCACGAGGAGCCTGCCTGTTACGCGAATGCAGTAAGAAGCCAAGGTAAGTTGCTAGCTAGCATTAAACTTATCTTATAAAAACAATCAATCAATCAATCAATCATAATCACTAGTTAACTACACATGGTTGATGATATTACTAGTTTATCTAGCGTGTCCTGCGTTGCATATAATCGATGCGGTGCGCAATCGCGAAAAAGGACTGTCGTTGCTCCAACGTGTACCTAACCATAAACATCAATGCCTTTCTTAAAATCAATACACAAGTATATATTTTTAAACCTGCATATTTAGTTAATATTGCCTGCTAACATGAATTTCTTTTAACTAGGGAAATGGTGTCAATTCTCTTGCAACAGAGTCAGGGTATATGCAGCAGTTTGGGCCGCCTGGCTCGTTGCGAACTGTGTGAAGACTATTTCTTCCTAACAAAGACAGCCAACTTCGCCAAACGGGAGATGATTTAACAAGAGCGCATTTGCGGGAAAAAAAGCACAATCGTTGCACGACTGTACCTAACCATAAACATCAATGCCTTTCTTAAAATCAATACACAGAAGTATATATTTTTAAACCTGCATATTTAGCTAAAAGAAATCCAGGTTAGCAGGCAATATTAACCAGGTGAAATTGTGTCACTTCTCTTGCGTTCATTGCACGCAGAGTCAGGGTATATGCAACAGTTTGGGCCGCCTGGCTCGTTGCGAACTAATTTGCCAGAATTTTACTTAATTATGACATAACATTGAAGGTTGTGCAATGTAACAGGAATATTTAGACTTATGGATGCCACCCGTTAGATAAAATACGGAACGGTTCCGTATTTCACTGAAAGAATAAACGTTTTGTTTTCGAGATGATAGTTTCCGGATTCGACCATATTAATGACCTAAGGCTCATATTTCTGTGTGTTATTATGTTATAATTAAGTCTATGATTTGATAGAGCAGTCTGACTGAACGATGGAAGGCACCAGCAGGCTCGTAAGCATTCATTCAAACAGCACTTTCGTGCATTTTGCCAGCAGCTCTTTGCAATGCTTCAAGCATTGAGCTGTTTATGACTTCAAGCCTATCAACTCCCGAGATTAGGCTGGTGTAACCGATGTGAAATGGCTAGCTAGTTAGCGGGGTGCACGCTAATAGCGTTTCAAACGTCACTCGCTCTGAGACTTGGAGTAGTTGTTCCCCTTGCTCTGCATGGGTAACGCTGCTTCGAGGGTGGCTGTTGTCAATGTGTTCCTGGTTCGAGCCCAGGTAGGGGCGAGGAGAGGGACAGAAGCTATACTGTTACACTGGCAATACTAAAGTGCCTATAAGAACATCCAATAGTCAAAGGTATATGAAATAGAAATCGTAGAGAGAGAAATAGTCCTATAATAACTACAACCTAAAACTTCTTACCTGGGAATATTGAAGACTCATGTTAAAAGGAACCACCAGCTTTCATATGTTCTCATGTTCTGAGCAAGGAACTTCAACGTTAGCTTTCTTACATGGCACATATTGCACTTTTACTTTCTTCTCAAACACTTTGTTTTTGCATTATTTAAACCAAATTGAACATGTTTCATTATTTATTTGAGGCTAAATTGATTGTATTGATGTATTATGTTAAGTTAAAATAAGTGTTAATTCAGTATTGTTGTAATTGTCATTATTACAAATAAAAATAAAAATGTCTAAATCGGCCGATTACTCGGTATCGGCTTTTTTTGGTCCTCCAATAATTGATTGAAAAATCATAATCGGTCGACCTCTAGCTGTAATGTCTAGATTTGGATCCTGTGTTGTTGTCCGTCATAGGGATACCTGTCCCCAGTGGAGGTTAGAGAGGGTTAAGGTTTCTACCAGGGCTGGCACAATTAGCGTATAACTGACGGTTATGGTTATGGATGAAGACTGTCATGAAAATAAAATAACCGTCATAATAACAAATAGAAATAGAATGAATAGAACAGGCTTGTCACATGCGCCGAATACAACAGATGTACAGTGAAATGCTTACTTACAAGCCCTTAACAATGCTGTTTTAAGAAAATACCTAAAAAAAGGAAGGGATAAGAAAAATTAATAATTAAAGAACAGCAATAAATAACAATAGCGGGGCTATATACAGGGGGTACCGGTGCAGAGTCAATGTGCGGGCGCATCGGTGTCGAGGTAATTGAAGTAATATGTACATGTAGGTAGAGTTATTAAAGTGACTATGCATAGATAATAACAGTGGGTAGCAGCAGGGTAGAAGGCGGGGGGGGGGGGGGGGGGGGGGGGGACAGTGCAAATAGTCTGGGTAGCCATTTGATTAGCTGTTCAGGAGTCTTATGGCTTGGGGGTAGAAGCTGTTCAGAAGCCTCTTGGACCTATACTTGGCACTCCGGTACCGCATGCCGTGCGGTAGCAGAGAGAACAATCTATGACTAGGGTGGCTGGAGTCTGACCATTTTTGGGGCCAATTTTTGACACTGCCTGGTGTAGAGGTCCTGGATGGCAGGAAGCTTGACCCCGGTAATGTACTGGACCGTACTCACTACCCTCTGTAGTGCCTTGCAGTCGGAGGCCGAGTAGTTGCCGTATCAAGCAGTGATGCAACCCGTCAGAATGCTCTCAATGGTGCAGCTGTAGAACCTTTTGAGGATCTGAGGACCCATGCCAAAAAAAATTCAGTCTCCTGAGGTGGAATAGGTTTGTCGTGCCTGTCTTGGTGTGCTTGTACCATGTTAGTTTGTTGGTGATGTGGACGCCAAGAGGAACTTGAAGCGCTCAACCTGCTCCACTACAGCCCTGTCGATGAGAATGGGGGCATGCTCGGTCCTCCTTTTCCTGTAGTCCACAATCATCTCCTTGTCTTGATCAAGTTGAGGGAGAGGTTGTTTTCCTTGCACCACATGGTCAGGTCTCTGACCTCCTCCCTATAGGCTGTCTCATCGTTGTTGGTGATCAGGCCTAGCACTGTTGTGTCATCGGCAAACTTAATGATGTTGGAGTGTCGTACCTGGCTGTGCAGTATTGAGTGAACAGGGAGTACAAGAGGGGACTGAGCACGCACCCCTGAGGGGCCCCCATGTTGAGGATTAAATGGCGGATGTGTTACCTACCCTTACCACCTGGGGGCAGACCGTCAGGAAGTCCAGGATCCAGTTGCAGAGGGAGGTGTTTAGTCTCAGGGTCCTTAGCTCGTCTGGCTTGTGTCACTGGTCAGCTCTCGGCTGTGCTTCCCTTTGTAGTCTGTAATAGTTTGCAAGCCCTGCCACAACCGACGAGCGTCGGAGCCGGTGTAGTAGGATTCAATCTTAGTCCTGTATTGCCGCTTTGCCTGTTTGATGGTTCGTTGGAGGGCATAGTGGGATTTCTTATAAGCTTCCGGGTTAGAGTCCCACTCCTTGAAAGTGGCAGCTCTACCCTTTAGCTCAGTGCGAATGTTGCCTGTAATCCATGGCTTCCGGTTGGTGGTGGTCTCCTCAATGCCATCGGAAGAATCCCGGAACATTTTCCAGCCTGTGCTTGCAAAACAGTCCTGTAGTTTCGCATCTGCTTCATTTGACCACTTTTTTATAGACCGAGTCACTGGTGCTTCCTGCTTTAATACTTTCCATGGTAATGTACAACATTCATTCAAAAGATGTTAACTGATGTGGCTCAAGCAATGGAATGTATTCTTTGGTTGATTAAACTAAACTGACATTACAATCACAGCACATATTTTAGTACATATTTTACTTCCTGCTTTGCTCCTATGGGTACACTAACAATGGCCGCCAGTCCACCCATTATGCCAATATTTACATGGATGGGGACACTCATTTTATTCATTCTATTTCTATGGCAGCACATGCAGTCATTTATTTTTGCTATTCGAATAGTATTGGCTGGCCAATTATCGTCGTCCAAAACTTCATGACTGTCACAGCCTTAGTTTCTATGTTGGTACTACTGAGAAATGAGGGCTGAAGATTGTTTCACTGATTACTGGTAGGCAGGGATCCACACAGCCCTCAAACGTTAGTCTCTGCAGGCCTGGGTGCTGCGCCAGAAGCCTTAGCACCCCACCGAAAACACCTGAGGACAAATAACTGCCTGTATATCCATCCACCACATTACTGACCCAGCCCTTCGTCTCTGTATACCCCCTTCTCGCTCTTCTTCTCTCTCTGACACAGCCTTTAGCCTCTCCCAGAGAAAGAGAGGATGAAGCAGGGATCATCTTTGACAGGATTGTAGCACCACAGAGCGTGGATACAACTTTAATGCCTCCGTAATGCAATCAGAGCACCATTACAGAGCAGGAGCGGCTACTTGCCTGACTGACAGAGAGAGGAGATACAAGAGCTGCTGTGTGTTTCACACTACTATAAAGAAGAGAGCTTGACTGAATGGGTTCAAGCAAGCATGAATGAGGGTAGTGAGAGCCAATGTAATTGTACACATGAAACCTGCTCTGTTTAGAATGTGGGAATCCAAAGGGTGCATCAATGTATATGTAGGCATCTGATCTGTGTGTGTATTATGAGGCTGTAGTCACCATGTAAAGTGTGCAAGCGTCAGGGTGTGTTTGTTTGTATGTGTTTACGTTGCTGTTTTTCACACAGATAAGTTTACCTCAATCGCTCCCCTCAGTGACCTCTGACCCTCAGGACCCTGGGATATTGAGCAATTAGTGTGATGATATCTGCACCATTGAACGTCTTGATTTCACAACTTTTAAAGGTCCTTTGATCATTCAAGACCGTGTGAATGATTAAGCTGATTTACAGAATGCGCTGTTGATGATTCACTCAAAAGTCAATGACAACACAACATACTTTATCTGACCATAACGTTAGTTCAGACAAAGACTTCTTGTACTTTGCCAGGCATTATTGAATGTTGGGGTCCGTTCAATTCTGATCTTCTCTGATATTTATATGACAAGTGACTAACCATGATGACAACACAATATAGATCATAACTAGCTGCTTCACTTATGCAGTGAAGAATATGCACTTGTAGTGACCCCTGTGTGGCAACAACTCCTAAACCTTCTCTGCTTAGTTCGAATACACTTTGTTTGTTTCAGATTAAAGTATTGCTAAATACACAAGTACAATGTACCAGAAGAGGTCTGATGGGACAGACGCGACGGCATGGAGATTTACAAACCTGCATCATCATCCCAACAGCAACATGTTTTGATCTCAGGACGAGAGCGCACGAGGTGCTCGCACACCTTCTTGTCAAAGTGAGCGCGAGCTAAGTAGCTAGGCTAGCTACTACATGGCAATAAGTACAACACACTAGCTAGTCATGTAACTGCATATTTCGGCTTCAACGCATGTCTGTCTTTATTTACCTTACAAGGAAACGGTAGAGTAGAAGCAACTTTTTCCATAGCCAAGTTCCTGATACTCGGGGTGAGAGGGCCGCGACAAGTCGGACAACAACTCAGCTTTTGACGACATTGGTTGCAAACTAGATGTCCGGCCTGGCATTGCAGAATCGGTGGCAGGACGTAGTCAAAACAAACCGGGCACTCGAACAAGGCTGTAAGTTCAGCAGATTGCCCAGGTAGCGATGCTGAGGGCAAGGCAACAGCAGCGACAGGTAGAGCCGAGCCAGACCCGGCCACAGCTCCTACTCCGGCGGCTGCAGCTGAGGCAGCAGCTCCTCCCGAACCGCCGTGCTTTCCTCCTCCTGTTTTCCCGGAACCGAGTCCTCCACCCCCACCGCCCGCAGAGGACGGACGGCTCATATCGATTAGTTCAGTTCTTTAGGATAAACCCAGCGCGGAGTTTGAAGCCCAGATTCCTGTTTACGCACTCCTCTGAGTGGCATTCAGACTACGCTCCAAGAAATCTCCAAGCCCCCGGGGACAGAACATGGTGTCTGTGTTTGACAGAAAGCAGAAAGCCCATTGGAGAGCATGGTTTGGACTGACAGCTTCTGCACCAATTAGAAAGTGAGCCTGGGTGCTTACGTAATGCGCACTGTGTACACGCAAGAGTACAACACAACGGACATGTTGACATGTAGTCACAGATAGAGCCTAAACCTTAATTTAATACGCGTGAATTGTTTGCTGTTAAAGACGGTGTGATACCCTCTATATGCAATATTCCAGTCAAGGAAAAAGTAACGTACCTTGGGATTACCATATCTAAGGATCAACAGGAAAGATGCTCATTAAATGTTATACCTATTATTGAAAAAACCAAAAAGAAGTTGAACCATTGTTTGCAGAAGGATTTATCCTTGAAAGGTCGAGTATTGCTTTCTAAAGCTGAAGGTATCTCCAGACTTACTTATGCAGCCCAGTCCCTTTATCTTGACAACAAAATAGGTAAAGCAGTTGACCAGGTGCTTTTCAACTTCATCTGGAAAAATCATACACATTATATTAGGAAATCTGTCATTATGAACTCATATGAATATGGTGGCCTTTTTTTTCCTACTTTGAAAAATACTTTTAAGATAAGTTGGGCTAAAAAAATATTTAAGAATCCAACTTCAATTTGGAATTTCATCCCTCATATCTTCTCCCGTTTTGGTGGCCTCAATTTTATGTTACTTTGTAACTATAACATTGATAAGATTCCTGCAAAATGATATGCTTTTCATAGACAAGTATTCATAGCGTGGTCGTTAATATATAAACATAATTTTTCCACGCATAGGTATTTCATTTGGAACAATAAGGACATTTTGTATAGAAACGAGTCTTTATTTTTTAAAGAATTGGTTCAATAATCATATCCTGCTGGTGAGTCAACTTTTTAATGCAGAAGGATTGTTACTCAATTATGAGGAATTTTTATCTCGTTACAATATCCCTGTAACACCTAGAGAGTTCGCCATAGTCTTTGATGCTATTCCATCTGGAACTCTCATGTTGTTTAGAGGTGTAGCCAGACCTCACCTTCTTGACCTACCCTCGCTTAATCCAGTTGACTCTCCAATAGGGAAAATATGTTTCTCCTTGCTCCCTCAGAACAACAGATCTATACGTGCTTTATTTCAAAGGGATATTGTATCCATTCCTTATATCACAAGTTACTGGAATACATCGGTCACTAATATCTGTTGGGAAAAAGTCTGGTTATTACCAAACAAATATTGGCTTGTTAACAAGGTCAAAGAGGTCTCTTTCAGAATGATCCATAAGTATTACCCTGCGAATCATTACCTGAAGAAACTCAAAAAAGACATTAACATTGATTGTACTTTTTGTGTTGAGCATCCAGAAACAGTTTTGCATTTATTTTGGCATTGTCTACATGTAAAACAATTATGGAAAGATATTCACAGTTTTATAACTGTTAATATTCTTGATGACTTTTGTTTTTTATGGGAGAATGTGCTGCTCGGTTTCCTTAACTTTAATAAAGATAAAGAAAAACAATTTTACCTCATAAATCTAATTGTGCTAATGGCAAAATGTCATATTCATAAATGTAAATTCACTAATAAAAAACCACTCTTCCGTGTTTTCTATAAGGAATTTGAGCAGTACTGTCACGACTTCTGCCGAAGTCGTTGCCTCTCCTTGTTCGGGCGGTGTTCGGCGGTCGACGTCACCGGTCTTCTAGCCATCATCGATCCATTTTTCATTTTCCATTGCTTTTGTCTTGTCTTCCCACACACCTGTTTTCAATCCCATCCATTACCTCTTGTGTATTTAACCCTCTGTTTCCCCTCATGTCTTTGTCAGGGATTGTTTCATGTCAACTGTTGTTTATTTGGTGTATAGGTGCGCGACGGGTCCTCGTACCCATGTTTATTTTATGTATGTACATTTTCGTGTTTGGAGCATTGTTAAGTGGACATTTATTAAAAGTCTCCATTTACACTCAGTTTAACTCTCCTGCGCCTGACTTCCCTGCCACCTATACACACGGCTCTGACAAGTACATTAAGACCATTCTACATTTTTCTGATAAGAAAGCTGTTAAAACCATCAATATGTGTGTTTCTTTTAAGGTCTTTGTATAATCTGTAATTTGTTGTACATATCATATGTTATCATTGTCTATTTATGTACTTATTGTATGTATACAGACTTTTCTACATAGGTAATAACAAATGTAAATAACATTTTTGTAAAAAATAGTCACAGATAGAACCTTTTAATTGTTTTTATTAAACAGTAACATGCTAAACACAAAAAACAGAACAGCCAGAGTGATTCCACAAAGAAATAAGAGAAAAAAAAATACAAATCCACATTATATCAATTCAAATACAGACATGGAGCGAATACATTTTTAAGACATTTTGTTTTGTATAAGTTTTAATGATTTTAAATAGTTTTCCAAGTCTGATAAAAAAATTAAGAGAGTATTTTTTTCATAAATTTAGATTTGTTCATGAAAATGTTTCATAATAAAATAAAGAGATTTATGACATACATACGTTCAATTGTAGAATCAGTATAGTAAAATAATATGTCAAACTTAGATATTTCAATGGATGTATGCATTTTGTTGCCAATATTTAATTTTACATGATTTCAGAACACTTCAATATGTAAACAATGACAGAATAAGTGTTCAATAGATTCAGTTTCTAGTTCACAAAAACTGCATTCACTGGTAACATCAGGTATATATTTAGAAATCAAGCTATTACACGGATAGAATCTATGGATAATCTTAAAGGAGATCTCCTTTACTTTATTGGTCACCATAAATTTGTGTGGAGTGAGCCAAGCA
This sequence comes from Salvelinus namaycush, assembly GCF_016432855.1. Lineage (NCBI taxonomy): Eukaryota > Metazoa > Chordata > Actinopteri > Salmoniformes > Salmonidae > Salvelinus > Salvelinus namaycush. The sequence continues at coordinate 32,157,369 of NC_052318.1, read as the reverse complement.
CGGCGCCAGTTTACATCAAACGATGAAGCCCAACAAAATATCACAGAGGGAATAGACTTCCTGTAGAAAATATCCCTTAATTGTAAGGGATGCGTACTGGCGGCAGAGAAGTCAGACGCAGGAGAGCAAAAACTGTGTTTCCAACGGCGCAGTTTAATAATAAAAACCCACCGGAAACCAGAACAATCAATAAATGGGTACAAAACCCGACGTACACCAGACATAACGTGCACAAGCACTTACAATAAACAATACCGGACAAGGACATGGGGGAACAGAGGGTTAAATACACAACATGTAATTGATGGAATTAATTAATTAGGTGTGTGGGAAGACAAGACAAAACAAATGGAAAATGAAAGGTGGATCAGCGATGGCTGTCACGACTTCCACCAAAGGTGGCTCCTCTCCCTGTTCGAGCGGCGCTCGGCGCTCGTCGTCACCGGTCTACTAGCTGCCACCGATCCCTTTTCCTTTTCTGTTGGTTTTGTCTTGATTGTTTTCACCTATTGCTTATTTTGGTTCATCAATGGTCTATTTAAACTTCCAGTGCCCGCCTGCTTTTGTGCGGGCTTATTCCTACTGTCAGTGGTGAAGTTGTGTTTCTCCTGCGTAATTTGTTGTAGGTTATTTCCTGGTTTTTGGAGACATGCCTGATTTGTGGTCATTGCTTGATTGTTGGCTAGACCAAGCGAAATAAACACATCCATTGGAAGTATTGCTCTCTGCGCCTGACTCTACACCCACCACTCCTAGAATTCCGTGACAGAAGCCCGCACCAGAACATAGAGTCAGCAGGAGCAGCTGCGCCCCCCCTCCCGGATTGGGACGGCGATGAATCAAATGATGGAAAGAATGGAGAGATGGGAGAGGAACGGCCTCCCTACTTCGTCTCCCGCTACTCTTCAGCCTGCGCTACCTTCTTCTCCGGCGGCGTCCGGACCCAGCGCTCTTCGGCTCGCACTCCCGAGGGAGTACGATGGAACGGCTGCCGGGTGCAAGGGGTTCTTGCTCCAGCTAGAGCTTTACCTGGCTACCGTTCGCCCGACTCCCTCGGGAGAAGATTGTGTGAGCGTCCTCGTCTCCTGCCTGACAGGCAGAGCCCTGTAGTGGGCCAATGCTGTCTGGGAGGGTCCAGACTCAGCGAGGGACCATTACCCTGAGTTCACCCGCCGTTTCCGGGCTGTGTTCGACCACCCACCGGAGGGTCGAGCGGCGGGTTAACGGCTGTTCCACCTTAGGCAGGAGACGAGGAGCGCACAGGACTTCGCGCTGGAGTTTCAGACCCTGGCCGCTGGAGCGGGGTGGAACGACAGGGCCCTGATGGACCACTACCGGTGTAGCCTCCGGGAGGATGTCAGCAGGGAGCTAGCTTGTCGGGACGCCACCCTCACACTAGACGAACTAATCGACATGTCAATCCGGCTGGACAACCTGCTAGCTGCTCGCGGGCGTCCAGAGCGGGTTCTGTTTGTTCCACCCCCCAGCACTCCCGCTCCAACACCCATGGAGTTAGGGGGTGCTGCATCTAGGGCGACCAGAGGAGGAGCCTCCTCCTGCACCAGTTGTGGTTGGAGAGGGCACACTGCCGACCGGTGCTGGAGGAGCTCGTCTGGGAGTCGAGAGGGCAGGCAGAGTACTGCTCGGACACCCCAGGTGAGTCAGCACCAGACTCACCCAGAGCTCCCTGTTGGTCATATGTTTGTACTAATCTCTTTTCCTGAGTTTTCCCCCTCTTACCAGCATAAGGCGCTAGTCGATTCAGGTGCAGCTGGGAGTTTTATGGACCACGGGTTCGCTCATAGGTTAGGGATTCCGTTGGTACAGATAGGCCAACCCTTCCCCGTGCACTCCCTAGATAGTCGACCGTTAGGGTCAGGGCTGGTCAGGGAGGACACGGTTCCACTGGACATGGTAACGCAGGGGGGTCATAGGGAACGGATTAGTCTCTTCCTCATTGATTCTCCTGCGTTTCCAGTGGTGCTGGGGCATCCCTGGTTGGCTATTCACAATCCCAAGATTTCATGGAAACAGGGGGCTCTAAAGGGGTGGTCAGAGGAGTGTTCAGGTAGGCGTTTAGGAGTTTCCATCGATGCAACGGCGGTGGAGAGTCCAGAACAGGTTTCCACTGTGCGCATTCCCTCAGAATATGCCGATTTGGCAATCGCTTTCTGTAAAAAGAGGGCGACCCAATTACCACCTCATCGACGAGGGGATTGTGCGATAAACCTCCAGGTAAACGCAGCACTTCCCAGGAGTCACGTGTACCCGCTGTCACAGGAGGAGACGGTGGCTATGGAGACATATGTCACTGAATCTCTGGGACAGGGGTACATTCGGCCCTCCACATCACCCATCTCCTCGAGTTTCTTTTTTGTGAAGAAGAAGGTGGGAGGTCTGCGTCCGTGCATTGATTATAGAGGTCTAAATTCCATCACAGTGGGGTTTAGTTACCCGCTACCTCTCATCGCTACGGCGTTGGAATCATTTCACAGAGCACGCTTTTTCACAAAACTGGATCTCAGGAGCGCGTATAACTTGGTGCGTATCCGGGAGGGAGATGAGTGGAAGACCGCGTTTAGTACCCATCTGGCCATTATGAGTACCTCGTCATGCCGTTTGGGTTGAAGAATGCTCCAGCCGTCTTTCAATCCTTTGTAGACGAGATTCTCAGGGACCTGCACGGGCAGGGTGTGGTGGTTTATATCGATGACATTCTGATTTATTCCGCCACACGCGCCGTGCATGTGTCTCTGGTGCGCAGGGTACTTGGGCGACTGTTGGATCATGACCTGTACGTCAAGGCTGAGAAATGTGTGTTCTCCAAACAAGCCGTCTCTTTCCTGGGGTATCGCATTTCCACATCTGGGGTGGTGATGGAGTGTGACCACGTTGCAGCCATGCGTAATTGGCCGACTCCAACCACGGTAAAGGAGGTGCAGCGGTTCTTAGGGTTTGCCAATTACTACCGGAGGTTTATCCGGGGTTTTGTCCAGGTGGCTGCTCCCATTACCTCACTGCTGAAGGGGGGGGGGGCGATGCGTTTGCTTGCGGTAGTCAGCGGAGGCGAGCAGAGCTTTTAGTCGTCTGAAGGTGCTGTTTACTGATGCTCCCGTATTGGCTCATCCGGACCCATCTTTGGCATTCATGGTGAAGGTGGACGCGTCTGAGGCTGGGGTTGGAGCCGTGCTATCACAGCGCTCGGGCAACCCACCGAAGCTTCGCCCCTGTGCTTTTCTTTCGAGGAAGCTCAGTCCGGCGGAGCGAAACTATGACGTGGGGTACCGGGAGTTGCTGGCTGTGGTAAAAGCTCTGAAGGTGTGGAGACATTGGCTTGAGGGGGCTAAACACCCTTTTCTCATCTGGACTGACCACTGTAATCTGGAGTACATCCGGGCAGCGAGTAGACTGAATCCTCGCCAGGCAAGGTGGGCCATGTTTTTCACCAGATTTCGTTTCACCATCTCTTATAGACCAGGTTCCCGTAACACTAAGGCCGACGCACTGTCCCGTCTCTATGATACCGAGGAGCGGTCCATCGATCCTACTCCCATACTTCCGGCCTCATGTCTGGTGGCACCGGTGGTATGGGAGGTGGACACGGACATCGAGCGGGCGTCACGGTTAGAACCCACGCCACCACACTGTCCAGCGGGCCGGAAGTATGTGCCGCTTGGTGTTCATGACAAATTGATCCGGTGGGCCCACATGCTACCCTCCTCGGGTCATCCGGGAATTGAGAGGACGGTGCGGGGTCTTAAGGGGAGGTACTGGTGGCCCACTTTAGCTAAGGACGTGAGATGTTATGTCTCCTCCTGTTTGGTGTGCGCTCCTTGGTTACATCTGTCGGTGGACTTCCTCACCGACCTTCCCCCGTCTCAGGGGAACACCACGATTCTGGTCGTTGTGGATCGGTTTTCGAGGGTCCTGCCGTCTCCTCCCGTTGCCCTGTCTCCCTACGGCCCTGCAGACTGTGGAGGCCATGTTTACCCACGTCTTCCGGCACTACGGGGTGCATGAGGACATAGTTTCTGATCGGCGTCCCCAGTTCACGTCCCGGGTCTGGAGGGCGAGGTACGTGAGGTACGTCCCATGGGAAGTACGTGAGGTACGTGAGGTACGTCCCATGGGCGGAGGTGGCCCAAAACTCACTCCGCCACTCCTCCACAAACTTGTCGTCTTTCCAGTGCGTGTTGGGCTACCAGCCGGTCCTGGCACCTTGGCATCAGAGCCAGACGAGGCTCCTGCGGTGGAAGAATGGGTGCAGCGCTCAAAGGAGACCTGGAGAGCCGTCCAGGAATCGCTAAAACGGACTGGTGGGCAGCAAACGGTGAGCGCTGACCGCCACCGCAGTGAGGCCGGGTCTGGCTCTCGACCCGAAACCTGCCCCTCCGCCTGCCCTGCCGGAAGCTGGGGCCGCGGTGTGTGGGGCCATTTAAAGTCCTGAGGAGGATAAACGAGGTGTGTTATAGGTTACAGCTCCCCCCTTACTATCGCATTAACCCCTCGTTTCATGTGTCTCTCCTCAGGCCGGTGGTAGCTGGTCCCCTGCAGGAAGGTGAGGTGCTGGAGGTCCCTCCGCCCCCTCTGGACATCGAGGGGCCCCCGGCGTACACGGTACGTTCCATCCTGGACTCTAAGAGGGGCCTGCAGTGAGGGGCCTGCAGTACCTCGTGGATTAGGAGGGGTACGGTCCGGAGGAGAGGTGCTGGGTACCGGTGGAGGACATCTTGGATCCATCACTGCTGAGTGATTTCCACCGCCTCCATCCGGATCGCCCTGCGCCTCGCCCTCCGGGTCGTCCTCGAGGTCGGCGCTCTGCGGGAGCTGCGCGTCAGGGGGGGTACTGTCACGACTTCCACTGAAGGTGGCTCCTCTCCCTGTTCGAGCGGCGCTCGGCGTCACCGGTCTACTAGCTGCCACCGATCCCTTTTCCTTTTCTGTTGGTTTTGTCTTGATTGTTTTCACCTGTTGTTTATTTTAGTTCATTAATGGTCTATTTAAACTTCCAGGCTTATTCCTACTGTCAGTGGTGAAGTTGTGTTTCTCCTGGTAATTTGTTGTATGTTATTTCCTGGTTTTTGGAGACATACCTGATTTGTGGTCATTGCCTGATTGTTGGCTAGACCAAGCAAAATAAACGCATCCATTGGAAGTATTGCTCTCTGCGCCTGACTAGTCGTGACATTAATAAACGAATGTTGAATTTCTTATCTAGTAAACCTATGCCATTCACCTGGATATTGCTTACAATAGGAGATATTCCAAAATATGCAATATTCTGAAGTAAAGATTTTATCCCACTAGGTATAGCTTTCATAACAGTGTCATATGCCTTGCTTGAAACCTCAAAGTTGTATCTTTCCATGAATTCTCTCCGCGTAAATAGATTCCCACTAATACTAACTAATTGGCTGACAAGGACAATGTTTTTCGAGAACCAATTACGGTAAAATAACATCTTGTTTCTATGTAATATTGACCCATTATTCCATATAAAACATCTATGAGGTGAAAAGTTGTGTTTATATAGCAAAGCCCAGCACATTAAAGCCTGCTTGTGAAAAGCCACCAATTTCACAGGAAGTGTACCCACAATATAGGGACATTGTAGTTAAAAACTAAGCCCTCCGAGCTTCTGAAAAACATGAGGTATAATACTCCAGAAACTATGAGGATTTTTAAAGTACCTTTTAACCCAGTTTACTTTTGATATCTGATTAAAAAGAGTGAAGTCGGACATTTAGACCGCCATCACAAACTCTTTTGGTGATAACATCTCTTTTTATCTTATGTGGCTTGTTTTTCCATATGAAGTTGTACAATAGCCTATCTAATGTACAGAAAGTGGATTTGGGAATTGCAATAGATGAAAAAAGATAGGATGCACGAGATAGCTCCTCAGCTTTGGATAAAAGCACCCTTCCTTGAAGACTTAAATCCCTCCCTAACCATGAGGATACTTTTTTATTGACAGATTCACTTACAGGATTCAAATTAAAATCATTCATAGTCTTAAGACTTTTGGTGATCTTTACACCGAGGTAGGTTACAGTATCTTTTTCAGAGATGTTACAATCTGCTGGATTGACAGCTCCTTTCAGAACAAACATCACACATTTGAAAATATTTAATACCAAACCTGAGATTTTGGAGAACTGCTTCACAATATCCAATGCTAATCTAGTTTGTGACATTTTTCAAAAAAAGTGAGGTGTCATCCACCAGTTGGGATATCTTGATCTCTCTGGCCTGGAATGGAATGCTTTCAAATTTACTTTGATAAACTAATGAGCATAAGATTTGAGATACTAACAACAACAAAAAAAGGTGAGATTGGACAACCTTGTCGTATTCCTTTGTAAATGTTAAACCTTGAGGATGTTCCATGACAGAGTTTGATACAGCTATTGCCACCATTATACACAGTTCTAATAGCATCAACAACAAAAATGACCAAACTTCTAATGCTTAAGACAAGCAAAGATAAAATTGTGACTTACGCTTTCTGAAAATCCCAAAATAAGATAACAGGGAAGTCATCCAATAGATCATAATACTCAACCAAGTCTAACACCAGCCTCAGATTATTAGATATATGGCGCCCTTTCATAAACCCTGATTGACATTCATCAATCAGATCATTCAAGCAAGACTTTAACCTTTTCGCAAAGATTGAGGCTATAATTTCGTAGTCGTTATTTATGAGTGTGATTGGACGCCAATTATCAATATTTAAGAGATCCTTGTGTGGTTTAGGTATAAGAGTAATAACCCCTTACTTCAGAGAGGCAGGTAGTTCTCCCTTCTTTATAGCCTACTTAAAGGTTTCAAGTAAAAATGTTGCTATTTCTTCAGAGAAGGTTTTGTAAAATTCAGAGGTTGATCCATCACAACCTGGAGATTGACAACAAGACCAAATGAATTCTTCACTAACCGAGTTAACATTTTCTATAGAATCAAGGAGATCCTTAGAGTCACTCAAATTGTTATCTTAGGAGTAAAGATTCTCATAAAACTTAGTGGTAAAGTCTGATAACAACTCTCTATCCTCAGTGGTAACCCCATTAATCTTACATTTCCGAAGTGTGTTGAGTTCCCCTCTAGTCTTTTCCAAATGAAAAAAAGTATCTACTGTTCTTTTCGTCTTTTTCAAGCCATTGTTTTCTGGATCTTATGAAGGCTCCTCTAGCCTTTTCCTCATACAATGTATCTAGTTGATTCTGTAAATCATTCAATTTAGATTTCTCATTAAGATCAAGATGCTCAATCTCTGTGATATCCGCAATTGTCTTAGAGAGTTCAGCTACCTCACATCTCCTTCTTAAAGCAAGCCGTTTTCCATAAGTAATACAGGCTGAGCGGATACAAAATTTCAGCAGTTCCCAATATTTCCCATATTCTGCATTAGATGTAGCTAAATTTCAGTGAACAGAAATTAGATTCTTAATCACATTTCTTAAATCATCATTCAATAATAATGAGTTATTTAATTTCCAATAACCACCAGAGTATTTCTTATCATCATAAATGCACATTCTTACAGTCAGCCATATGACTATGATCCGTCAGGACTGCAGGCAGTATTTTTACCTCTAGAGTGTTGGGCTCGAGACTAGAGGTTATCACCCACAAGTCAATTCTTGATTGTAGTGAACGATCTCTATTACTCCATGTGTATTGTTTCTCTACAGGGTTTTTAACTCTCCATATGTCAATTAAGTACACACAGATAGAACCTACCTCAGTGTAAAATCTTTGATGTAGTCATCTTCTTTGAATATTTATTTGCCGATCCCAACCAACGTTTCAGATGCATATACCGCCACCTACTGCCCTGGAGAGTGAGGCCGGCCCTTTACTGATAAAATAGCATAAATCCCTACAAACCGCCCTCATCCCATCTACCGACCCAAAATACCACCTAAACCCCATCCCTGTCCAAAGTCATACAATTCACAATATGGGAGGGTGGGGTAAGTTGAACCAAAGGGTTAGTTAACCAAAGGGTTAGTTGAGCCACCCCTTGTTTCTAGGAAACCATACACAAAATGAATCATACAACCAAATATTTAAGAAGAGGTCTTCATTTCATTGCGTCTGTGATGGAAAAAGTGGTAAGCAAGTTTGACTTTATGAAAGAAAACAGATTTTCACAAAGTCAAATTAATGTATTGTGTCATGATGGTTGTATCTAAACCAAAGTAGATTGTTTTAAGATAGTATTCCTAATCAGTTGGGGTCTCTATAAGCTACAATATGAGATCCTAAACCGAGCATGAAAGTACATCATTGTAGCTGTGTGGGCTAATATAGTCAAAATGTTGGCCTTGGGGTAAATTGAGCCAATGGCCACCATATACCATACAAATGATGATTACATTTTGATTACCTATGCATAGTATGTTTGCAATGTGTGATTCATACGAACTCAAGATTCAACTCAAGTGCATTTTTATGGTTACAGAGCAGACATCATCATGCCCTGTGTATGAAAATGTAAAACATGCAAGCGTTTAGTCCCCCTTGAGGTTCCTGAGAGAGGAGCCAAGAAAGTGATAGAAGAGAAGAAGTCCATTTGAGCAGCAGCACAGTAGCGGTGTGTGGGTAAAATCACTGACTAAGGCAGCTCCAAAATACAGGTGTTTTAGCCTAGCTCAGTGCTTTCTGCGGTGGTGGGGCAGCTAGCGGAAAATACGGAGTGTAGGGGTTGGTAATGTTCTCTAGTTGCGCCGTGATTGGCTCAGTGTTCTGTCACTCATGGGGGCATTACGTCAACACAAAATCTACAGGGAGAGCGCAACAATTCAAACCCCTTGGATGCTGCCATAGAGTTACATTAGAAGTGCCCATCCAAGAAGACTCAAGGTCATTGACCACAGATAAAATGATGTCATATCATGTTATATCTACAGTAGCTTTGATTGGACTTATCATGTCAACATCATACTTTCAAAATCTTAGCAAGCTAGCAGTCATCATGAATCAAGTCGACAATCTACTGGCAAATCCTTTTCAAGCCTTGTCATATGAAGAGAAATGATGATGAGAAATTATAGATAAAATGTATCGGTGCTCATCGGCCATTGGACATAAACATTACACAACAAGTTGGAAAATGCAAATTCAACAATGAGTGGTTTGGAAGGAATCAGTGGCTAACTGCAAGCGTTGCAAAGCAATCACTAGCCTGCTATTCAGTGGAGTGGGTGGGTGGTCCAAGTCTGGGTTTAAGGGTCTCTTTTCCAAGCTTAAAACGATAAACATTCAACATTGGCCATGCTGTCAATCCAGCATGACTTCTGCCGCATTCAAAACAACTGGAAACTCGGGACTGGGAAATCTCAGACTTCAGTGAATTCAAAACAACTGGGAACTCAGCTCCGACTTGGAAAATATGTTTTGAACGGTCATCCAACTCGGAATTCCAACTCGAGAACTCGGGCCTCTTTCTAGAGCTCCGACCTGAAGATCACTGATGGCATGATTTGACCTTGTTTTTTTCAGAGTTCCCAGTTGTCTTGACAGCACCATAAATCCAGAGAATGCCAGACTTTGATCACAAAGTTTGATGACAAAATTTGCCGCACCACCTTACCGTTCAAGTGAGCACAGCATAACACCGGTGAGTCCAAAAATGTCTTGTATGCTGCTGCATTAATGATGTAATATGCCAGGGAGATATGTATACTGTAGCTAAGAAAGTAATACTAAGTGTATGTTGTGTAGTAAGCTGTTAGTAGCCCGTGTGCCTCATCCTAATCATTTCTCTAAATAGCCTGTTTTAGAGAAATGTCCTCATCGAATATTGTAAGAGCTTTCATCTGCTTACATGCCCCCTTTATTTATCCTACGGTTCTGACTTGGTGTACATGGAGAATACTGTAAGAACGGCCCATGTTCTGAATTCTGTCGCTGTACATTTCAAAAGTGCTGAACAAATAGTTATAGTAACTTCCTAGCTCGCTCATTAATGTCTTAATTGAAATTACGGTTCGCCTCTTATCCGCTCGTCGTCCCCTTATGCCATAGTTTGTACATCTCAATTGTCAGTAGAAACCACATTTGTTTATGCAAGTCAGCCATATCAGCTATGTTTTTTTTTAAAGGCAGTAAATGAGGCTGAATGAACTGTTTCGCTGCCAGACAAGGCTCCGCTGATAGCCAGGTGTAGCATTGGTAATGATTCACTCCATGGTGCTGAAAATAAAGCTCTGCTGTTGGAACAGCTTTATGTAGGCCCTAACAGTTTGTGGGCGCCCTTTGTCACCGTTATAGAGCAATTCATGTATTGTTTAGTGTTGTGTAGTGGCTTTGCTGGCAAGCACCAAACATTTTTTTGTTTGTTTGCCCCACCAAGATTGACATGCTAAAATTGCCACTGTAATCAACATAAGCTAAATATGATGTGACTGTCCACGGTTCTGATTTCTGTATGCGTTCGTACAAGTAGAAAAACCTGTTGACTCACGCTACTTGTAGAGAAATGCCAATGCCATCCTCCTCTTTTATGTTGATGAAACGGTCTATCACTCTGACATACAGTATACACTTAAATGTTTTGCTGTCCTAGGCTACCTGGCTAAAATGGTTTCTCTCTAGCCTATCTTCCATTCATAGGCAACGTTAGCTAGTTAACATTAGGCTTATTTTTAAATGTTTTAACTTTTATTTAACTATACATCTAGTTATGTATTGAACTTCCATCCTCTCAGGCCTGGGGCACAACAATGTATGAATTAATGGTTAGATCAGAATCGGTGTTATAATCATTGACCAGTACAGAGAATTAAGTAAAACCACAAGTCCAAATCCCTATCTCCATCCATGGCTAATTTAGGAAACGGACAATTTTAGCTAGCTAGCTAGCTAGCCACCGGAGGACAACAACACAACCAGATGCAACAATTCAAATTTCTAACTTATGCTCTCAATGGGATTTGATAGGAGTAATGCCAAATCCAAGCTGGCTTGCCTTGACACTTTTTTTGGTGCGCCAGGACCATTCACAGTTGAGCTTGCTCAGTTTAGCTCAACGTTGATTGGCACATTTTTTATACATTTTTTGTCGAGGGTGGCCAGATGCTCGCTGGCTTCCCTTGCCTTCAATGCTACGGGTGGCAACAATGTCATACTCGTTTGGACCAGACAGCATCAGATAGATGGCCTACACGTAGAGAGACAGAGGGAAGCTGTTTCAATCACTCGGATGCTTTCTCCTGTGAGATACATTTAGCCTCTTGCGAATTGAAGGAAAATTATGAAACACAGAGAGACGCAAGATACATTATATTATAATTTTAAATTTTAAATTGAATTTAAAACATTTTGTTGTTGGAAGCCTGGCTTCCCTTGGCAGCCATGAATATACACCACTGCAGAAGCAAGGGATGAAAAATAGACTGAATGACACTGTATGGCTCAGTTGGTAAAACATGGCACTTGCACCGCCAAGGTTGTGGGTTCGATTCCTGGGGCCACCCATACGTAAACTGTATGCAAGCATGACTGTACGTGGCTTTGGATAAAAGAGTCTGATAAATGGCAAATATATAGTGACGTACATTGACAAAAAAGATAACAAACACATACCTGCGCAAAGGACAGGCTATGATAGAGTATCAGAAGCAGACAAGGTCTTATCTGATGACATGGAGTCGGAGCTTGCTAAGAATCTTGAGGACCGGTTTCATGGGCTTAGTAGCCTCAAATGCAGAGAACTTGCTTACGCATTGGTACATCGAAACAGCATTCCTCTCTCAGACAACTGGTCAAGAAATTGAAGGGTAAGTGCTATTGAAAAGAGATAGTTATATCTGAATGTAGGCATACATTTGAATGTAGGCAGGAAATAGTGTTTAACATGATTTTTTAATGACTACCTCATCTCTGTACCCCACACATACAATTATCAGTAAGGTCCCTCAGTCGAGCAGTGAATTTCAAACACAGATTCAACCACAAAGACCAGGGATGTTTTCCAATGCTTTGCAAAGAAGGGAACCTATTGGTAAATGAGTAAAAATAAGAAAAGCAGACACGGAATATCCCTTTGAGCATGGGGAAGTTATTAATACACTTTCAATGGTGAATCAATACACCCAGTCACTACAAAGATACAGGCCTCCTTCCTAACTCAGTTGCCGGAGAGAAAGGAAACCGCTCAGGGATTTCACCATGAGGTCAATGGTGACTTTAAAACAGTTACAGAGTTTAATGCCTGTGATAGGAGAAAACTGAGGATGGATCCACAACATTGTAGTTACTCCACAATACTAACCTAAATGACAACGTGAAAAGAAGGAAGCCTGTACAGAATAAAAATATTCCAAAACATGCATCCTGTTTGCAATAAAGTAAAACTGCAAAAAATGGGGCAAAGAAATTAACTTTATGTCCTGAATACAAAGCGCTATGTTTGCTGCAAATCCAACACAACACATCGCTAAGTACCTCTCTTCATACTTTCAAGCATAGTGGTGGCTGCATCATGTTATAGGAATGCTTGTCATCAGCAAGGACGGGAGTTTTTTTTAGGATAAAAAGAAATGGAATAGAGCTAAGCACAGGCAAAATCCTAGAGGAAAACCTGGTTCAGTCTGCTTTCAACACACACTGGGAGACAAATTCACCTTTCAGCAAGGCAATAACCTAAAACACAAGTCCAAATCTACACTTGAGTTGCTTACCAAGAGGACATTAAATGTTCCTGAGTGGCCTAGTTACAGTTTTGACTTAAATCAGCATGAAAATCTATGACAAGACTTGAAAATGGCTCTCTAGCAATGATCAACAACAAACTTGTTGAGCTTGAAGAATTAAAAAAATATTTATGTGCACATATTGTACAATCAAGGTGTGTAAAGCTCTTAGAGACTTACCCACGAAGACACACAGCTGCAATTGCTGCCAATGGTGATTCTAACCGGTATTCACTCAGGGGATTGAATACTTATGTAATTAAGATATATTAGGGTTTTATTTTTCATCGTTTCTTTTAGTAAATGTTACACATTTTCGGCCACGTTGACGTTACAGAGTATTTTGTGTAGATCGTTGACAATTTGAATCCGTGGAAAAATGTGGAAAAATTCAAGGGGTGTTAATACTTTCTGAAGGCACTGTATACAACATACCAAACCCCCATTCCATGAATTAAACTTTGACCTACAAGCACCATCACCCACTGTCACAGAACACAATCAACCACTTACTCCAAGGCGGCTCAACTTACCCTGTCCCTATGTTCAACTTACCAAGAGATCACTTTTTTTGGTGAAGATATGTTTTCAAAACTTTGGTTTTCATGAATTCTGATTATTTCCAGATACACAACATCCTGAAATATATGCAGATATCTTTGTTATAAATAATACTATATTTCCCTTGATATAGTGATGCTGAATGTAAAAAATGGCTCAACATATCTCACTCTCCCCTATAATAATACATGTTCTATAAATACTGTATCCCCGACATAGCTCATCATACTATTTATACTACTGTACATTGTATTTTAGTTACACTTTTTATACAAACTGCATATGTGTTTATACACTGGATTCTTGACATACAGTGCCAGTCAAAGTTTGGACACACCTACTCATTCAACAGTTTTTCTTTATTTGTACTATTTTCTACATTGTAGAATAATAATGAAGACATCAAAACTATGAAGTAACACATATGGAATCATGTAGTAACCAAAAAAGTGTAAACAAATCAAATTGTTTTTTTGTTTTTAGATTCTTCAAAGTAGCCACCCTTTGCCTTGATGACAGCTTTGCACACTCATGAAGATTAGTCTATTTTGATTTTGGAATGAGATGTTCAACGAGCAGGTGTCCACATACTTTTGGTCATGTAGCGTATCATTCTTAGCTAATCTGTAAATTCTCCCAGTGTACATAAGCATAGATTGCATTTGATTACTGCTACAGTGCTATTTGTGTTGTTAATCAGATTTGTCCCGCCGTTCTTGATTTATTGTCTTTTTGTCTTTTTTTCACTTACATTTTAATTGTTTGACATTTTACTGCATTGCTAGTGTAACCGATGTGAAATGGCTATCTAGTTAGCGGTGGTGCGAGCTAATAGCCTTTCAATCGGTGACGTCACTTGGTCTGAGACCTTGAAGTAGTGGTTCCCCTTGCTCTGCAAGGGCCGTGGCTTTTGTGGAGCGATGGATAACGATACTTCGTGGGTGACTGTTGTTGATGTGTGCAGAGGGTCCCTGGTTTGCGCCCGGTCCGGGGCGAGGGGACGGACTAAAGTTAAACTGTTACATTGGTGCCGTGACCCGGATCACTGGTTGCTGCGGAAAAGGAGGAGGTCGAAAGGCGGGTGAGTGTAACCGATGTGAAATGACTATCTAGTTAGCGGTGGTGCGCGCTAATAGCCTTTCAATCGGTGACGTCACTTGGTCTGAGACCTTGAAGTAGTGGTTCCCCTTGCTCTGCAAAGGCCGCGGCTTTTGTGGAGCGATGGGTAACGATGCTTCAGGGGTGACTGTTGTTGATGTGTGCAGAGGGCGCCCGGTTCGGGGCGAGGGGACGGACTAAAGTTAAACTGTTACACTAGTAACATAAGTATTTCACTTCACGCGCTAGAACAAAAACACACGAGAAATAGAAATAAGAAGAACACTAGAAAGTAAGTAAGCTATACACAGGGGCAGGATCAGTGCCAAAACCATATTTATGATGTGCATGGTTACTGGAGTGGTAGTTTTAGATATGTATAGGGGCAAGTTGACTAGGCATCAGGATATATGATAAACAGAGTAGCTGCAGCGTATATGATGATTGTATGTGAGTGTCTGTGCGAGTCAGTATAAATGTGTGTGCGTGTTATGTGTTTATGAGCAAATTAAGTATGTGTGTGTTTGTGTGTGTGTGTTGACGTGTCAGTGTGAGTGTGTGTGTGTGAGTGTGTAGAATATTCATAGAGTGTGTGTTAATGTGCATAGAGAGTGCAAAAATAAAATAGAAGGGTCAATGCAGATAGTCCGTGTAGCCATTTTGTTAGCTATTTAGCAGTCTTATGGCTTGGGGATAGAAGCTGTTCGGGAGCCTGTTAGTGTCAGACTTGATGCTCCGGTACCACTTGCCATGCGGAAGCAGGTAGAACACGCTATGGCTTGGCTGGCTAGAGTCTTTAACAATTTGAACAATCTTCCTTTCACACCGCCTGATGGCAGGGAGCTTGGCTTCAGTGATGTACTGGGCTGTCGGCACCACCCTCTGTAGTGCCATGCGATCGAGAGTGGTACATTTGCCATACCAAGCAGTGATGCAGCCAGTCAAGATGCTCTCTAAAGTGCAGCTGTAGAAGTTTTTGAGGATTTGAGGGCCCATGCCAAATCTTTTCTACCTCCTGAGGGGAAGAGGCGGTGTCGTGCATTCTTCACGACTGTTTGCGTATATGTGGACCATTTTAAGTCCTTAGTGATTTGGACACCGAGGAACTTGTAGCTCTCAACCAGCTCCACTGCAGCCCTGTCAATGTGGATGGGGGGTGTGCTCGCTCCCCCGTTTCCTGTAGTCCACGATCAGCTCCTTGGTCTTACTGACGTTGCAGGAGAAGTTGTTGTCCCGGCACCATACTGCCAGGTCACTGACCTCCTCCCTGTAGGCTGTCTCATCTTTGCCGGTGATCAAGCCTACCACCATTGTGTCGTCAGCAAACTTGATGATGGTGTTGGAGTCGGGCGTGGCTACGCAGTCATGTGTGAACAGGGAGTACAGGTGGGAACTAAGCACACAACCCTGTGGGGCCCCCATGTTGAGGGTCAGCATGGCGGTGGTAATGTTGCCTACCATCACCACCTGGGCGCGGCCCGTCAGAAAGTCCAGGATCCAGTTGCAGAGGGAGGTTCAGTCCCAGGATCCCAAGCTTGGATGACAAGCTTGGAGGGGTGTGTAGCGCTGAGCTGTAGGTAATGAACAGCATTCTCACATACAGTGCATTCGGAAAGTATTCAGACCCATTGACTTTTTCCACATTTTGTTACATTACAGCCTTATTCTAAAATGGATTAAATGAAATAAATTCCTAAACAATCAACACACAATACCCCATAATGACAAAGCGAAAACAGGTTTTTAGAAATGTTTGCAAATGTATTAAAAATACAAAACAGACCCTTTGCTATGAGACTCGAAATTGAGCTCAGGTGCATCCTGGCACACACCTGTCTATATAAGGTCCCACAGTTGACAGTGAATGTCAGAGCAAAAACCAAGCCATGAGGTTGAAGGAATTGTCTGTATAAATCCGAGACAGGATTGTGTCAAGGCACAGATCTGGGGAAGGGTACCAAAAACAATTCTGCAGCATTGAAGATCCTGTAGAATACAACCGCCATCATTCTTACATGGAAGAAGTTTGGAACCACCAAGACTCTTTTTAGAGCTGGCCGCCCAGCCAACTGAGCAATAGGGGCAGAAGGGCCTTCTGACAGAGCTCCAGAGTTCTGATGTGGAGATGGGAGAACTTTCCAGAAGGACAACCATCTCTGCAGCACTCCACCAATCAGACTTTTATGGTAGAGTGGCCAGACGGAAGCCACTCCTCATTAAAAGGCACATGACAGCCCGCTTAGAGTTAAAAGGCACTTTGAAGGCGCACCAGTTTGAGTGTAACAAGAACTGCAGCGCTGCTGGGTTTTTCAAGCTCAACAGTTTCCCGTGTGTATCAAGAATGGTCCACCACCCAAAGGACATCCAGCCAACTTGACACAACTGTGAGAGGCATTGGAGTCAACATGGATCAACATCCCTGTTGGACGCTTTCGACACCCTTGTAGAGTCCATGCCTTGATGAATTCTGGCTGTTCTGAGGGCAGAAGGGGGTGCAACTCAACATTAGGAAGGTGTTACTAATGTTTTGTACACTCAGTGTATGTGATCCTATACAGTAAGCAAGAAATTGTTTTAGTCAAATAGACCTGTTTGGGCTTCCTGCGGTTAATTTGCAGTACATATTATTTGCAATTATGTTCCAGTCCCCTGAACATCCACTCAATAAAAAAATTGACCCATGACTGAATCTAGTTGATGATCCCTGGTCTAGGGTGTCTGGGATGTTGGGAGTTTATGTGTGCCATAACCAGCCTTTCAAAGGGTGGTAATCATTGTGGCAGGTAGTCTTAGATTTCTTGGGAACAGGAATGATGGTGGTCAGCTTGAGACGTGGGGATTAGAGACTGGGAAAAGGAGAACTGTGTGCGCGACCAATACACTTTGATTTGGTCCGTTTCTTGGACCATACATCCAGTTAAGAAGAATTTAAACCATATGTCCTAATGTCCATCTATACTTATGTTACTCCAAGTTATTACTGTGCAATATCTGATTGTTGTAGTAGCTGGGGAAGTTGACAGGACAATCAGTTTCTTACTGTTCATCTCAAGACAATGACAAATAGTGCACAAGTCTACTGCTTTGATATTCAAGTGTATATTCCCAATAAAAATAATCAGAACATGGATTCATCAGATTGACGTCCCCCTCTATTAGCAACTGAGTGGAACAAGTCCTCTAAACTATTCCCAGACTGAAGTGTAAAAATCCTATTGTATTCACTCATATCTTGCTTTCTGCATTAAGTCCCATTAGAAGTTTCAAGCTTTATAAATATAAAAAAAACTTTGTTTCTAGCTAAATCCTGCACTGTGGTAATGTGTCCAACTAGTGTTCCATAAAATATATTTCATAGACTACATTTATTCACACTTTTTTATTTTTATATACAAAAATTAGTGGCAAACAGGCATGACACTACACTTACTAAATGTCCACAACAATGATGGGGGAATTGTAGGCTGGCTGGCTAACCTCAAAACTACCTTCTAATATATTTACAGCACACTCTTGATTTCATCTAGCTGACTCCTTTATCAGATTATCCATGAGGTCATAATGCATCATAGTCATCGTCGTCTTCATGCTTCCTCTTCAGCGATTCGCTGGCCGAGTTCTGTGACACCATGTTGGTGGTGATGAGGATCTTTTTGGATCCGATCAGGGAGGGGTTGATGAGGACATTTTGAACCATTGGGGTGGATGGTGTGGCTGTCGGAAAACAAGACAAAAATATCAGGATTTATTATGAAAATTTAAAATGCACATTTTATTCAGTGAATAAACTTCTGAATTGAAGCGTCTGAGAGACTTGAATTCAATTAAATCGTATTGGTCACATGCGCCAAATACAACAGGTGTAGACTTTTGCAGTTGAAAAAAATACAAATATTTGCCAAATAAAAATGAAATATTAACAATAAAATGGGTATATACAAGGAGTACCAGTACAGAGTCAATGTGCAGGGGTACGAGGTAGTTGAGGTAATACAGTATCATGGGGGTAGGGGTAAAAGTGACTAGGTAAATCAGAATATAGAATAAACAGAGTAGCAGCAGCATATGTGAAAGTGTGTCTGTGTGTGGTGTCAATAAGCATGTGTGTCTGTGTGTTGTATGTACTGTGTGTGTTGGAGTGTCAGTGTATTGTGTGTGGATAGAGTCTAGTGAGTGTGCCAGTCAAGGGAGTCAGTGCAAAACAATTAAGATAAATAAATGGGAGGTCAATGTAAATCATTTTTAGTGCCTTCTGACACCGCCTGGTATAGAGGTCCTGAATGGTAGGGAGTTCGGCCCCAGTGATGTTCTGGGCCGTATGCACTACCCTCTGTAGTGCCTTGTGGTCGGATGCTGAACAGTTGCCATACCAAGTGGTGATGCAGCAAGTGAAGATACTCTCAATGGTGCAGCTGTAGAACTTTGAGGATCCGAGGGCCCATGCAAAATCTTTTCAGCCTCCTAAGGGTGAAAGAGGCATTGTCGTGCCCTCTTCATGACTGTGTTGGTGTGCTTGGACTATGATAGGTCCTTAGTGATGTAAACACAGGAACTTTAAGCCCTTGACCTTCTCCACTACAGCCCCGACGTAAATGCAGGTGTGTTCGGCCCTCCGTTTCCTGTAGTCCACAATAAGCTCCTTTGTCTTGCCCACGATGAGGGAGAGGTTGGTGTCCTGGCACCACACTGCCAGGTCTCTGACCTTCTTGGGCACAGTCACTATGGTGGTCTGCTTAAAACATATAGGTATTGCAGACTCAGACAGGGAAAGTTTGAAAATGTCAGTGAAACTTGCAAGTTGGTCAGTGCATGCTCGCAGTACACGCCCTGGTAATCCATCTGGCCCTGTGGCCTTGTGAATGTTGACCTGTGTTACTCACATCGGCAGCGGAGAGCGTGATCACACAGTCTTCCGGTACAGCTGCTGCTCTCATGCAAGTTTAAGTGTTATTTGCCTCGAAGCGAGCATAGAAGTAGTTTAGCTCGTCTGGTAGGCTTGTGTCGCTGGGCAGCTCTCGGCTGTGCTTCCCTTTGTAGTCTGTAATGGTTTGCAAGCCCCGTCACATCCAACGAGCGTCAGAGCCGGTGCAGTACGACTCGATCTTAGTCCTGTATTGACGCTTTGCCTGTTTGATGGTTCGTCGGAAGGCATAGCGGGATTTCTTATAAGCTTCCGGGTTAGAGTCCCGCTCCTTGAAAGTGGCAGCTCTAGCCTTTAGCTCACTGCGGATGCTGCCTGTAATCCATGGCTTCTAGTTGGGGTATGTACGTACAGTCACTGTGGGGGTGAAGTCATCAATGCACTTATTGATGAAGCCAATGACAGATGCGGTGTACTCCTCAATGCCATTGGAAGAATCCCAGAACATATTACAGTCTGTGCTAGCAAAACAGTCCTGTAGCTTAGCATCTGCTTCATCTGACCACTTTTATTGATCTGGTGGTTCCTGCTTTAATATTTGCTTGTAAGCAGGAATCAGGAGGATGGAATTATGGTCAGATTTGCCAAATGGAGGGCGAGGGAGAGCTTTGTATGCATCTCTGTGTGTGGAGTACAGTGTTGAAGTCGGAAGTTTACATACACCTTAGCCAAATACATTTAAACTCAGTTTCAGAATTCCTGACATTTAATCCTAGTAAAAATTCCCTGTCTTAGGTCAGTTAGGATCACAACTTTATTTTAAGAATGTGAAATGTCAGAATAATAGTTGAGAGTGATTTATTTCAGCTTTTATTTCTTTCATCACATTCCCAGTGGGTCAGAAGTTTACATACACTCAATTAGTATTTGGTAGCATTGCCTTCAAATTGTTTAACTTGGGTCAAACGTTTCAGATAGCCTTCCACAAGCTCCCCACAATAAGTTGGGTGAATTTTGGCCTATTCCTCCTGACAGAGCTGGTGTAACCGAGTCAGGTTTTTCAGTTCTGCCCACACATTTTCTATACGATTGAGGTCAGGGCTTTGTGATGGCTACTCCAATACCCTGACTTTGTTGTCCTTAAGCCATTTTGCCACAACTTTGGAAGTATGCTTGTGGTCATTGTCCATTTGGAAGACCCATTTGCAACCAAGCTTTAACTTCCTGAATGATGTCTTGAGATGTTGCTTCAATACATCCACATAATTTCCCCACCTCATGATGCCATCTATTTTGTCAAGTGCACCAGTCTCTCCTGCAGCAAAGCACCCCCACAACATGATGCTGCCACCCCCGTGCTTCACGGTTGGGATGGTGTTCTTCGGCTTGCAAGCCTCCCCCTTTTTCCTCCAAACATAATGATGGTCATTATGGCCAAACAGCTCTATTTTTGTTTCATCAGACCAGAGGACATTTCTCAAAAAAGTACAATCTTTGTCCCCATGTGCAGTTGCAAACCGTAGTCTGGCTTTTTTATGGCGGTTTTGGAGCAGTGGCTTTTTCCTTGCTGAGCGGCCTTTCAGGTTATGTCGATATAGGACTCGTTTTACAGATATAGATACTTTGTACCGGTTTCCTCCAGCATCTTCACAAGGTCCTTTGCTGTTGCTCTGGGATTGATTTGTACTTTTCGCACTGAAGTACGTTCATCTCTAGGAGACAGAACGCGTCTCCTTCTTGAGCGGTATGACAGCTGCATGGTCCCATGGTGTTTATACTTGCATACTATTGTTTTTACAGATGAACGTGGTACGTTCAGGCATTTGGAAATTGCTCCCAAGGATGAACCAGACTTGTGGAAACTAACCGACTTGCCAAAACTATAGTTTGTTTTAACAAGAAATTTGTGGAGTGGTTGAAAAACGAGTTTTAATGACTCCAACCTAAGTGTATGTAAACTTCCAACTTCAACTGTAGGTGGTCCAGAGTTCTTTTCCCTCTGGTTGCACATTTATCATGCTGATAGAAATCTGGTAAAACTTATTTAAGTTTCCCTGCATTAAAGTCCCCGGCTACTAGGAGCGCCGCCTCTGGGTGAGCGTTTTCTTGTTTGATTATGGCGGAATAAAGCTCATTCAATGCTATCTTAGTGCCAACCTCTGACTGAAGTGGTATGTAAAGAGCTACGAAGAATACAGATGAGAACTCTCTTGGTAGGTAGTGTGGTCTACAGCTGATCATGATATACTCAACCTCAGGCAAGCAATAGCTCGAGACTTCCTTAGATATAGTGCACCAGCTGTTATTTACAAAAATACAAAGTCCGTCGTTGTTTTACCAGACGCCGCTGTTCTATCCTGCCGGTACATTATATAACCAGCCAGCTGTATGTTGATATTGACGTCATTCAGCCACGACTCCGTGAAGCATAAGATGTTACACTTTTTAATGTCCCGTTGGTAGTTTAATCTTCCCCGTAACTTGTCGATTTTATTGTCCAAATATTGCACGTTTGCTAGCAGAATTGAGGGAAGTGGGGGTTTATTCGATCGCCTTCTCGGAAGGCAGCCCGCTCTCCGGCCTCTCTTTCTCCGCCACCTCTTCACGCAGATCACGGGGGTCTGGGCCTGCTCCCGAGGGAGCTGTATATCCTCCGCCTCGGGCTCGTCAGAGTTATGAAAAAAGAAAAAGGATTCTGCTAGTTCGTGGTGAGTAATCGCAGTCCTGATGTCTAGAAGTTATTTTCGGTCATAAGAGACGGTAGCAGCAACATTATGTACAAAAAGAGTAAAAAAATACGTTACAAATGCAGATAAACAAACAAAAAAACAATCAGTTGTGAGCACGTCTACCTTCTGTTCCGGCGCCATCTTACCCTGCACCGGTAGAAATTAGGTCAAACGGATTTCAGTTTTTTTTAATGGCCCTATACAGCTTGCTGATTAAGGTCTTAGTGCCAGCACCAGTTTGTGACAGTAAATAAACAGCTACAAAAAATTCAGATAGAATACCTCATAATAATCTGTAGTCCATAATAATCTGTAGTCCATACTAACTCAGGTGAGCAGAACCTTGAAACTTCTTTAATATTAAGAGATTGCATAAAAATAGCACAATTGGTCAGGATCCCGTAAACCGGCCACCATTTCCTCCGGCGACATTCTCTAATGATGTAAATACATAGTAGAGGTCGACCGATTAATCGGGGCCGATTTCAAGTTTTCATAACAATCGGAAACCGGTATTTTTGGGCGCCGATTTTTTTTTTTTTTTTACACCTTTATTTAATCTTTATTTAACTAGGCGAGTCAGTTAAGAACACATTCTTATTTTCAATGACGGCCTAGGAATGTTCTGCCTCGTTCAGGGGCAGAAGAGATTTTTAACCTTGTCAGTTCGGGGGATCCAATCTTGCAACCTTACAGTTAACTAGTCCAATGCTCTAACACCTGATTACATTGCACTCCACGAAGAGCCTGCCTGTTTGCGAATGCAGTAAGCTAAGGTAAGTTGCTAGCTAGCATTAAACTTATCTTATAAAAAACAATCAATCAATGACTGTCATTGCTCCAATGTGTACTTAACCATAAACATCAATGCCTTTCTTAAAATCAATACACAAGTATATATTTTTAAACCTGCATATTTAGCTAAAAGAAATCCAGGTTAGCAGGCAATATTAACCAGGTGAAATTGTGTCATTTCTCTTGCATTCATTGCACGCAGAGTCAGGGTATATGCAACAGTTTGGGCCGCCTGGCTCTTTGCGAACTAATTTGCCAGAATTTTACGTAATTATGACAACATTGAAGGTTGTGAAATGTAGCAGGTATATTTAGACTCATGGATGCCACCCGTTAGATAAAATACGGAACGGAATAAACGTTTTGTTTTCGAGGTGATAGTTTCCGGATTAGTCAAAGGTATATGGTTTAGAGAGAAATAGTCAACGCGTTATAATTCCTGTAATAACTTGCGGCTGAACTTGAAAGGGGTTCCTTCGTTATTTTACCGTTCATGTCTTCCATAGAGAATGTCTTAGTCTACTTCAAATAAGGTCTGTGTTTCATGCAGGCTTAAACCGCCTCAACGTTTTGATACCCGTGTAAATCTCACTAGGATAAGGTAACGTTTGTCTACATATTTTCATAAATCCACTCTACAATTTTTTTTATCTTGGCTTATATTTAGCCAATATTGATCAGAGTTACCTTGTCCTATGGATATCTACACAGTTATAAAATTGTCAAGGTGGTGTAAGCCTACACGAAACACAGACCTTATTTTAAGTGAATCTAAAAATATCCTATGGAATAAGTGAAGGAACCGCTTTTCAGATTTTGCTAGAAGGTGTCATGGGAATTATGACTCGCACTTTGGTCGGCAATTCTTACCATGCCCATTATTAAAATAGGATTTCCTGCATATAGAAATTACAGTTTTTGTTTTCAACATTCATCACAGGTAACTTAAACTCTATTTTTATTCAAACAGTTGAGAGTATTTGTCTCCTAAGCAGACTCTTCAGTATCATTGTCACTTCAGAGCTGTGTGTGTGTGTGTGTGTGTGTGTGTGTGTGTGTATTTATGTATTATATTAAGTTAAAATAAAAGTGTTCATTGTTCATTCAGTATTGTTGCAATTGTCATTATTACAAAAATATGTGTGTGTGTGTATGATATATATAGATTTTTTTTAATTTTTAAATAAATCGGCCGATTAATCGGTATCGGCTTTTTTGTCCTCCAATAATCGGTATCGGCGTTGAAAAATCATAATCGGTCGACCTCTAATACATAGTATAAAATTCATAAGATTACAGTAGACTCCTTCACCAGCAATCTGAAGCAAGTTAGCATTGTGAAATGAAGGTTAGTCTTACAGGACTTGGAGGCTGTAGTCTGTGAGGATGGGATCTGAACGCTGAAGCGCTGCCCCGACAGTGACACTGGCGTCCCCACTTTGGTTGTGACTGACTGCACTGAGGGAGTGCCTGGAATCATGCAGGAAGGAAGGAGTAAATGTTTTTGTAATGAAACAGAAAATACAACAGATATGGTAGCAACAGGGCTGCACACCAGGAAGCAAACCCACATCCCACTGTCAAATAAGGACTTGGAGCAGTGTGTTAAAAAAAACATGTAATAAAATGACAAGGTATGAGTGAAAACATAGATTGCACAAAAGGGTCCCTCACCAAGGGTAGGCGTGCTGGGCCTGCTGGACACAGCTCCTATACTGAGGCGAGGCACTGTTATTCTCCCCGCAGATGAGGACACCTGCACAGAAGAGGAACAGTCAGAAGGATTCACAAAAGAGAACATACTGGAATAGAATACAATAAACATTGATTGCAAGTGCAGTAAAATCTTCAAAGCAGAACATGAGGCTACCTTTTTCTGTATGGACTTAAGCCTGTAGTTAGGAGCAGTAAGACAGTAACGGTCAGGGGGCAGGCGTGGCCCAGTGTATGGCTTAATCAAGGGCAGAGGGGTCTGGTTCTTCTGCCTAGCTACTTCCAGCAGGAACTACACAAAGACAACATTGTCAGGAGTTAGTCTAGATAATTTATGAACATCTGAAAAAAATGTCATGTCTGTCTTAGCACTGCTATTAAATCTTACATCTCGTGGTGGTGGGGAGGTGAAGGACTGGTCCATTCGACACTGGATCGCCAGTCTTATGTCGTCAGCATCCACAATGTTCTTCTTGGCATGTGTTGCATAGATTTTGGCATCCTCGATAATAGTTGTCACATATCCTGTAAAATCAAATGATATTTAATGACAGCTGTTCATTGTCTTGATACATTGGTGTCTTGTAACTACTAAACATGCAATATTGCACACTGAGCATAACTAACCTGAGAGAGTTGAATGTATACTTACTGTAGGTAAATTCCAGCATTTGATTAATAACTCTGGGCTCATACTCTGTTATCCCCATGTCTTTGAGGATTTGGATCATAACCTTTGCAATGGAAAAATATGAGCACATAATAAGCAAGAAATGCAGTATGCTGTGTGGCTGCATGGACAAACATGAAATAGAGTAACATGTCCATGTGTTGTCATCAACTGCACTAGCTAGTTACAACAATAACAGTCAGCAGCTGACGTTAGCTTGCCCTGCTAACTAACAAGCTAACTATTAGTTACCATTCCCAATAGGCAAGTAGATGCCATTACACAAAAACAACGTTAGAATGATATGGAGTTATATTACTGGACAGCTACTCTACAAATGCACATTTAAAATGAAGAGCGTCTGTTCTTCTAGTTCTAACGTCAGCTAGCTGACAAATAAATAACAAGCTAGCTAAAGTACCTGGCTAGTTACCGTAGTTAGCTAACGTTAGCGAGCTCACTGGCTAGCGAACTTTGACACAATCCTGCAAAAACTAGAACCTTTAATTCAGCTGTCATAATAGATATCTAACTAAACACTCATCACCACTGTAGCTACACTAATGGAACTATGACATTTCAGAAATTGTACCTTAAACGGTTATATCCTACCTGTGCATCTTTAGGAACAGTTTTCGGAGAAGCCATTTTCACGTTTGACCCTTGCCCCGCGCATTCACTTCCGCACAGCCGTACTAAAATAAAATCAATATGCATAGTACCGCCACCCTCTGGTTCACCGCGTTCATGACACTTAGCTTTATTGTATATTATTTGGGGGCTTTAAAAAAAAACACATTTACTGTAAATGCATTGATCCAATAAAATACATAGCTAGCTATTCTATAATGCAAAAATACAACTCTAGCTGTTGTGAAATTGAAAGTGCAGTAACTGAAATAATCTCCCTAGGTGGCGCTGTGAAACTCGAGGTTGATTTAGCTGCCAGTCAACAAACACCAAATAAGAATTGACGCGTAAATAAACGATGGCTAGCTAGCCAGCTAGTTACAAATAATGTGATACCTATCTTCTTAGAGTTTACATTTCGGTCAACGTAGGGATTTTGGTATTTTGCATTATCAAGTAGCTAAGCAACCATCCTGTATGAAAGCAGTCACGATTGGAGTCACAATTCCTGGACAAGTAACGTTAACGTTAAGTAGATTGCTATTTGGCTGCTGGTACGTAAATCTCATAAACACTGAATAACATTTGAAATGCTGATGTTTGATAGTCAGAGCCCACAGTAGGTTTGTCGATGTCATGGTCGTTATAATGTTAGTTGGAGCTAACTTAGGTTGATGTTACCGACTAACATGCATTGGTTTTTTATTTCCCTCTAGGAAGATGATATCCCAGGTGTTCATATTGTCCTCCAAAGGAGATCACCTCATCTACAAAGACTGTATCCTACATCATAATAGCTTACCTTTCCCTTTTACACATATCCTTAAACTTCAGGCATTTCTCCCAGTGAGTTGTCAGTGGAAATGCTGTGAATAATGAATGGCCTTAACCCTGAGTTGTCAGTCCGTGGTGAAGCTGGAAAAGATGCTGTCAACAAATTCTATGAGATGGTCACTGCATTGACTGGTGACCAGCCTCCAGTTGTAATGGTAAGTTGAAGGGTTTGGCAAATAGGCATGGTGTGGGTTTTGATCAGCCGTCTATTACGGTATAATCATAGTTTCAAACAGTAATGTGATTTCCCTCCATGGTTGCCCACAGAAACACAAGGAGCTGCATTTTGTTCACATCAGACAGGGAGGGCTCTATTGGGTTGCCACGACGAAAGCTGATGCCTCTCCCTTCACCATCATCGAGTTCCTAAATAGGTAATTGTGTCTGTAAGGAATGTATTCTACAAGTAGCTTTCTGTGTGTATTTAATATCTCATTTGGTGTGCATCAGTCTCTCCACAACAACCTGATTTACAGGTTGGCCTCTACTTTGTGTGTGTGTGTGTGTGTGTGTGTGTGTGTGTGTGTGTGTGTGTGTGTGTGTGTGTGTGTGTGTGTGTGTGTGTGTGTGTGTGTGTGCATGCGTTAATGTTTTGCTTACTGTCTGTCACAGATTAACAGCCTTGGTTAAGGACTACTGTGGTTGTCTGTCAGAGAAGTCTGTCCAGATGAACTTTGCTCTCATTTATGAGCTGTTGGATGAGGTAGTGGTGAGTATTCTCTCTCTCCTCTGGCATCCATCTTTAGGCCATTTTGAAGGCCCTATCTTTGGTCCTGGTTATCCGTGCCTATCTCCGTTCCTCCTTATTCCCACTGTCATCTATTTTCCTCCCTCTCTCTCGTCCCACCTTTCTCTCACTTTATCCCCATCAGGACTTTGGTTACATCCAGACGACCTCTACTGATATCTTGAAGAACTTCATCCAGACTGAGGCGGTCAGCTCCAAACCCTTCAGCTTGTTTGACCTCAGTAACGTGGGGCTGGTAAGACACCAATGCATGGTCACAATCACACTGACTCTTGGGGCTGCCCTGAAAATAAGTGCACTGGGTCCCATTTGTTAACATTTCCTGGTTATCTGCTTTTTAACATTAACATGTTGAGTCCTACTTACTCAGCTCTTTTATTCCACTTTCTTTTCCCTCCTGGTCAGTTTGGAGCAGACACCCAGCAGAATAAAGTGGCCCCCAGTGCAGCTGCCACACGGCCCATCGTGTCAAGTCAAGGAGAACAGGTAAAGAATGCGTCTACTGCTGGATGTTATGGGCTATTCCTAGGTGCTAGTGTGTTGATTGATGAAGATGTACAGATATGTATGAATTCTTTGTATATATATATGTATTCAACACTTAGTTTTTTCCCTTCTGTCTTCAGGGAGGCAAAAACGAGATATTTGTGGATGTGATTGAAAGGATGTCTGTAGTCATTGGTGCCAATGTAAGTATCACTGATTACATGGTGGAGCCATGCATATGATCAGTATCTCTTCCTTAAAGGGCAACTCTCTACATATGTGAAAATGGCGCATTTCTGTGATCTGTAGTTAAGAGGATAAGAAGAATGGTCCTAAAAAAACGCTGCTCTGTAGCTAGGTGTCCATCCAATTGGCGACAGATTTTCATGTGAATATTCTAAAATATGCATAAAGAAAATATGTGCATTTTCCCACCAGTGGTGTGTTTCTACCAAATGTTTGTATTTCTTTTTTTTACCCCTTTTTCTTCCCAATTTCGTGGTATCCAATTGGTAGTTACAGTCTTGTCTCATCGCTGCAACACCTGTACAGACTCGGGAGAGGTGAAGGTCGAGAGCCGTCCGTCCCCTGAAACACAACCCAACCAAGCAGCACTGCTTCTTGACACAATGCCCACTTAACCCGTAAGCCAGCCGCACCAATGTGTCGGAGGAAACACTGTACACCTGGTGACAGTGTCAGCGTGCACTATGCCTGGCCCGCCACGCGATGGGACAAGGACATCCCTGCCAGCCAAACCCTCCCCTATTGTGTGCCGCCCCATGGGTCTCCCGGTCGCGGCCGGCTGCGACAGAGCCTGAACTCGAACCCAGAATCTCTAGTGGCACAGCTTTGCCTTAGACCACTGGGCCACTCGGGAGGCCGTGTTTCTACCAAACTGACATGTTGCGGATAAAAGTCAGTGCGTGATGACGTAGTGCACACAAAATTTACTTTTTCGCTTAAGTTTTCAATAGCAAATGTGCCTACTACTCTGGTCTTGGCACGTGGGCTCTAGCCAACAGCTTGCAGATACAGTGCGGGTAGGCTAGTCTACATGGTGAGATTATTATGGATAAGTGTGAGAATATTTTTATTTGTCAAGCATTGATCATCATGTCACCAGAATAAGACCCTCGATATTTATTGGAAAGGAGCATCAAGATCACCGTGCACTTTCACCACCCTGTGAAGCTCATCATAAATTAGTTAATCTGTAAGGACAGACGCTGGAGACGAGTAGCAGGTACAGGGAGTGAACATTTAATTAACAACGGACATGAAACAGGACAGGACAGCGTCTGGACATGAAAACATAATGACATTAATGCTGACACGGGGAACCAACGGAGGAACAGACAGATATAGATGGGGCGGCGATTAACAAAGTGAAGGAGTCCAGGTGAGGCCAGTAAGCGCTGATGCGCGTAATGATGGTGACAGGTGTACGTAATGAAGAGCAGCCTGGCACCCTCGAGCGCCAGAGAGGGAGAGCGGGAGCAGGCATGAAGTAATCGCTAGCCTACTAAACTGCATGGTTTCCCGAGTCGTAGTAGGACCACACACACCACATATCATCACGTGACTAAATTTACTTCGATATGATGGTTATTATATCAATATTTGCATTTAAATGTGTTTCAACCTCCATTTCTCACACAAAAAACAGAAAAATAACAAACAAATTTTCTGTCTGCATTTTTTTACGCAATATGACTTTACTCACATAAACTGTGGAGGGAAACGTAGTTAGTGATATCACAGGGTAGGATTAAACGTTTTAAAATATTGTGATTTTCAAAACCTGTAACGAGTTTCTTGCTCCCCAAGTCAGCGCACATCTCATAGTGTTTGAAAATCACTGTTGTAACTTCTGATGAGGTCATTGGGTAGAACCTTAAAGTTATATATTTTTTCTACAAGGTGTAGAAATGCGCCGTTTTCACATCTCTGGCTTGGTGCTGGAGATCATGAATATGAGCTTGAAAAGTGGCAGAGTTGCACTTTAACCTATACTTACTGTCTGTCCTTTCCATTTCTCTCTCTAAAAGCAATTACATTTGATACTTATGTTTAAAACTGTACCAGACCAGAAATATAATTTTGCGTTTTATATTTCTGTAAGTGTATATAAGGATGTTATTGCTGAATGATCATGAACGGAATAAATTCCCTCACTGTTCCCCAGGGAGTTCTGATGAAGGCAGACATTGAGGGAGAGATCAGAGTGAAGTGTTACATGCCAAGTTGCTCAGGTGAGCTTTTGTGTTTCAAGTCTTCATTTTGAATGATAAGCTGCCAGAGGAGGCACGGTAAATAGAGGGCAAGTACAAATCCAAATTCCTCCATGCCAAATTCTCATCACTTTCTCTCCCTTTCCCCCTCTTCTCTGTTCCTCACCCTGTCGATAGAGATGCGGATTGGACTGAATGAAGAGTTCAGCATAGGAAAGTCCCAGCTGAGCGGTTGGTACCATCCCTTTGCAAATACTACATCCTTCACTGGCTAGATTAGTCAATTTTATAAGATTGGCAGTCACTGTGCTGACTGTATGGGTGACCTGAATGATTACTACACTTCCTGTAAAATCCTGCATTAGATGAATATGAGGCCATTGTATTAAAACGTATGATTCCCTGCCACAGCATTGATTGTCATAATGGATGTTATTGACCTTTAGTTGTACTCGTATCCTTGTTGTGGAAGAGCACAGTCACTATGGGCTGAATTCCCATAGATTCAGATTTGCACACATTCTCGTTCAGCTCTCTCATTGACATCAAGGCACTACACAAATGTCTGCTATCTGCTTTTATTCAAATTAGGATTCTGCCCTATATTCCAAATGTAATTTCCCTTCCCCCACCCTCTCTCCTCTCAGGTTATGGGGCAGCTGTTCGTGTGGATGAGTGCAGCTTCCACCAGGCTGTCAGGCTGGATGAGTTTGACACCTACAGAATCCTGAAAGTGTGTCCCAGCCAAGGAGAGGTGCTCATGGAATTTACTAAATCACATGCACACACACAAACAACAATACTTGTATCTCACTGTTACATAAACAAATGTATTCTCTCTCACAGTTTCTCACAAACCTTTTCGTTCTCTAGCAAACAGTGATGCAATACCAGTTGTGTGATGACCTGCCCACAGCCCCTCCATTCCGTCTATTCCCTTCTATAGAGAGGGACAGTGGTGGCAGGTACAGAACACTGTTCATTCATTTTGGGTAGAGAACCCTTTACCAGAACCATCTCAAAATATGTAGAACACACAGATTTCCCTTACTCTTGATGACAGTCATTTTAACTTCCCCATTTTACTAACTTGAGTGTTGGGAAATGAAGTGTTTAAACAAGCCAACCACTTGTTCTTTCCCTGTAGGTTGTTGATGTACCTGAAGCTGCGGTGCGACCTGCCCCCAAAGAGGTCAGTTCTCCATTAACAGGAAATGCTTATTTGCTGATATGCATTTTCTGTATGTTAAGAATGTAGAGTTTGCATGGAGCATATGTGGTAGTCATTGAACACTTTATCATGTTTTATGATGCACATTATAATAGTTTAATAACATATGATCATGTAGTCTGTCAGTGTGATTGTCCTTGCCTTATCTGACTGGGCTGCAACTTAGGTCCCTCTGTCACTGAGGCAATCTCTTTTCTCTTACAGCGCTGCTATTAATGTTTCTATTACAATACCGGTACCCAAGGGCTCGCTTCGGTGAGAAGAAACTCCTTTTTCTATCTCATGTTCCCTCCATCTTTTGCTTTGTCTCTCACTATGTGTAACCCCCCCCCCCACTACATAACAAGCTCCCCCTCCTCTCTCTTTTCTCACCCTCTTTGTTCTCCAGTCTCTCTCAGGAGTTGAGCAGCCCGGACCAGAGTGCTGAGCTGCAGCCAAAAAACAAGGCTGTCCATTGGGAGATCCCTCGCTTCCCTGGGGGAGCCCAGCTCTCCGCCCTGTTCAAGGTGACTAAACATAATCAGAACAACAATGGGAAACATGGAAATAGTAGATACTGGTAGTGAGAGGGTATAATAGGTCAGTTTCAATGATTATGATATCAGGAACTTCTTATCAATCAGGAAGAATCACCTCTTTGCACACGTGTTTGCTGTAGATCAGATTGTTAGGTGCAGATCAGGTTCTCAAAATCCATGAGCCATTTCGCATAGAGCAAGGATGCATATGCAGACAGCTTCGAATGGTTAACATGCAGAACCATTCAAAAGTTTGGACAAAACTATTCATTCAACGGTTTTTCTTTATTTGTACTATTTTCTACATTGTATAATAATAGTGAAGAGATCAAAGGTATGAAATAACACATATGGAATCATGTAGTAACCAAAAAAGTGTGAAACAAATCTAAATATATTTTATTTTACATTTGAGATTCTTCAAAGTAGCCACCCTTTGCTTTATTGACAGCTTTGCACACTCTCGGCATTCTCTCAACCTGCTTCATGAGGAATGTTTTTCCAACTGTCTTGAAAGAGTTTTCACATCCTGAGCACTTGTTGGCTGCTTTTCCTTCACTCTGCGGTCAACTCATCCCAAACCATCTCAATTGGGTTGAGGTCGGGTGATTGTGGAGGCCAGGTCATCTGATGCAGCACTCCATCGCTCTTCTTCTTGGTCAAATAGCCCTTACACAGCCTGGAGATGTGTTTTGGGTCATTGTCCTGTTGAAAAACCATGAAGGCCTGATTCACGCAGTCTCCTCTGAACAGTTGATGTTGAGATGTCTGTTACTTGAACTCTGTTATTTGGGCTGCAATCTGAGGTGCAGTTAATTGGCAATTTCTGAGGCTGGTAACTAATTAACTAATCTTCCTTTCCTGTGGCGGTCCTCATGAGAGCCAGTTTTATCATAGCGCTTGATGGTTTTTGCGACTGTACTTGAAGAAAGTTCTTGAAATTTTCCGGATTGACTGACATTCATGTCTTAAAGTAATGATGGACTGTTGGTTCACTTTGCTTATTTGAGCTGTTCTTGCCATAATATGGACTTGGTCTTTTACTAAATAGAGCTATCTTCTGTATACCAACCCTACCTTGTCACAACACAACTGATTGGCTCAAATGCATTAAGAAGGAAAGAAATTCCACAAATTAACTTTTAACAAGGCATACCTGTTAATTGAAATGCATGCGCTGGTTGAGAGAATACCATGTGAGAGAATACCATGTGTGTGCAAAGCTGTCATTAAGGCAAAGGGTGGCTACTTTGAAGAATCTCAAATATAAAATAGATTTTGATTTGTTTTACACTTTTTTGGTTTCTACATGATTCCATATGTGTTATTTCATAGTTTTAATGTCTTCACATTTATTCTACAATGTAGAAAATAGTCAAATAAAGAAAAACCCTTGAATGAGTAGGTGTGTCCAAACTTTTGACTGGTCTTGTACGTTAGTGGTAACTTTGCAAGTGCATTATATGCCCCTAATAGTAGATGGTCAATCATATACAAAGTTGTCTAACATGCTGACCACTTCCTCTCTCTCTGTACATTCAGCTGGAGGTCTCTGGCCTTAGCTCTGCCTCGTTACAGGAAGTGGGACCGGTCAGTCTGAGCTTTGAGCTGCCGAAGTACACCTGCACAGGACTGCAAATTAGATTCCTCCGCCTGTCCCCGATACAGCCTGGACCGTCGCAACGCTGGGTCCGCTATGTAACCCATTCAGACTCGTATACCATCCGTATCTGATACGGACATACAGTACACACACACACCATTGATCAGTCAGACTCTGGCTTACTCTCAATGCAGATGTGAACCCTGATCTTGACTGCCTGAAAACGTCAAGGGACTTTTGTATCAAATGTTTATTCTGTATATGGTGGAGTGACCCAATACAAATCTACTACATCAAAAAGTTACCCATACATTTCACTATTGTCATTATATTATGTCATATGGGAAATCATTCAGGAAAGTCTA
The DNA here is from genome assembly GCF_016432855.1 of Salvelinus namaycush. NCBI lineage: Eukaryota > Metazoa > Chordata > Actinopteri > Salmoniformes > Salmonidae > Salvelinus > Salvelinus namaycush. Next base: position 32,123,592 of record NC_052318.1, on the reverse strand, counting down.
TGAATGTGCATAAAAACATATTCAGCACTTTTGAGTTTCTGTAATGCAGGGATAATCCGGATCAATATACAAATAACCAGGACCAGCCCCTGGAGGTCTGCAGAGGTACTGCAGGGGATCCACAGCTAGATAAAAAGTATGTGTATATATACAGTACCAGTCAAAACACCTACTCATTCAAGGGTTTTTCTTTATTTTAACTATTTTCTACATTGTAGAATAATAGTGATGACCTCAAACTATGAAATAACACATATGTAACCAAAAAAGTGTTAAATTAAAATATATTTGAGATTCTTCAAAGTAGCCACCCTTTGCCTTGAGTCCATCTGTGGTAAATTCAATTGATTGGACATGATTTGAAGGCACACACCTGTCTATATAAGATCCCATAGTTGACAGTGCATGCCGGAGCAAAAACTAAGCCATGAGGTCGAAGGAATTCTGTCTGTAGAGCTCCGAAACAGGATTGTGTTGAGAGACAGATTTGGGGAAGGGTGCCAAAAAACATCTGCTGCATTGAAAGTCCCCAAGAACACAGTGGCCTCCATCATTCTTAAATGGAAGAAGTTTGGAACCACCAAGACTCTTCCTAGAGCTGGCCGCCCGGCCAAACTGAGCAATCGGGGGAGAAGGGCCTTGGTTAGGGAGGTGACCAAGAACCCGATGGTCACTCTGACAGAGCTCCAGAGTTCCTCTGTGGAGATGGGAGAACCTTCCAGAAGGTCAACCATCTTTGCAGCACTCCACCAATCGGGTCTTTATGGTAGAGTGGCCAGACGGAAGCAACACCTCAGTAAAAGGCACATCACAGCCCGCTTGGAGTTTGCCAAAAGGAACCTAAAGGACTCTCAGACCATGACAAACAAGATTCTCTGGTCTGATGAAACCAAGATTGAACTCTTTGGCCTGAATGCCAAGCATCACGTCTGGAGGAAAACTGGCACCATCCCTACGGTGAAGTATGGTGGTGGCAGCATCATGCTGTGGGGATGTTTTTCAGCGGCAGGGACTGGGAGACTAGTCCGGACCGAGAGAAAGATGAACAGAGCAAAGTACAGAGAGATCCCCAGACTTGAACCCGGTCGAACATCTCCGGAGAGACCTGAAAATAGCTGTGCAGCGACATTCCCCATCCAACCTGACAAAGCTTACAGAAAATAATGGGAGAAACCCAAATACAGGTGTAGCGTCATACCTAATTTGCAAAAATTTCGAAAAAACTTTTCGCTTTGTCATTGTGGGGTATTGTGTTTAGATTGATGGGGGGAAATGTTATCAATTTTAGAATAAGGCTGTAACGTAACTGTCATGTTTTGTCTTTTGATTATCATGTCTTGTCCCTGTGCTTCCCTTCCATTTGTCTCCCTCTGCTGGTCTTAGTAGGTTCTTTCCCTCTCTCTTCCCCTCCCTCTCTTCCTCTCTTGCTCTCTCTCTATCGTTCCGTTCCTGCTCCCAGCTGTTCCTCATTCTCCTAACTACCTCATTTAATCTTTCACACCTGTCCCCTATTTTGCCCTCTGATTAGAGTTCCTATTTCTCCCTCTGTTTTCCGCTTCTGTCCTTGTCGGATCTTTGTTTGATGTTTGCTGTTTCGTGTCCTGGTTCCGCCCTGTCGTGTTTTTGCCTTCATCAGATGCTGCGTGTGAGCAGGCGTCCTGGTTCCGCCCTGTCGTGTTTTTGCCTTCATCAGATGCTGCGTGTGAGCAGGTGTCATCTAAGATATATCCAGGAGTACCGTTTTGTTTTAGTTTGGAATAAAGACTCTGTTTTTGTTAAGTCGCTTTTGGGTCCTCATTCATCTGCATAACAGAAAGATCCGACCAGTATGGACCCAGCGACTACGGATTCTCGCAACACTGCCATCGAGATCCAGGGAGCTATGCTCGGCAGACACGAGCAGGAATTGTCTGCTGCTCGTCATGCCGTTGAGACCCTGGCCGCTCAGGTTTCCAACCTCTCAGGACAGTTTCAGAGTCTTCGTCTCGTGCCACCTGTTACTTCCTGGTCTTCCGAGTCTTCGGAACCTAGGGTTAATAACCCACCATGTTACTCTGGGCAACCCACTGAGTGCCGCTCCTTTCTGACCCAGTGTGATATTGTGTTTTCTCTCCAGCCCAACACATACTCACGAGAGAGAGCTCGGATCGCCTACGTCATATCACTCCTTACTGGTCGGGCTCGGGAGTGGGGCACAGCTATCTGGGAGGCAAGGGCTGAGTGTACTAACGATTATCAGAGCTTTAAAGAGGAGATGATACGGGTTTTTGATCGTTCAGTTTTTGGGAAGGAGGCTTCCAGGGTCCTGGCTTCCCTATGTCAAGGTGATCGATCCATAACGGATTACTCTATAGAGTTTCGCACTCTTGCTGCATCCAGTGACTGGAACGAGCCGGCGTTGCTCGCTCGTTTTCTGGAGGGACTTCACGCTGAGGTTAAGGATGAGATTCTCTCCCGGGAGGTTCCTTCCAGCGTGGACTCTTTGATTGCACTCGCCATCCGCATAGAACGACGGGTAGATCTTCGTCACCGAGCTCGTGGAAGAGAGCTCGCGTTAACGGTGTTTCCCCTCTCCGCATCTCAACCATCTTCTCCCATCAGCTCAGAGACTGAGCCCATGCAGCTGGGAGGTATTCGCATCTCGACTAAGGAGAGGGAACGGAGAATCACCAACCGCCTTTGTCTCTATTGCGGTTCTGCTGGACATTTTGTCATGTCATGTCCAGTAAAAGGCCAGAGCTCATCAGTAAGCGGAGGGCTACTGGTGAGCGCTACTACTCAGGTCTCTCCATCAAGATCCTGTACTACCTTGTCGGTCCATCTACGCTGGACCGGTTCGGCTGCTTCCTGCAGTGCCTTGATAGACTCTGGGGCTGAGGGTTGTTTTATGGACGAAGCATGGGCTCGGAAACATGACATTCCTCTCAGACAGTTAGGGAAGCCCACGCCCATGTTCGCCTTAGATGGTAGTCTTCTCCCCAGTATCAGATGTGAGACACTACCTTTAACCCTCACAGTATCTGGTAACCACAGTGAGACCATTTCCTTTTTGATTTTTCGTTCACCTTTTACACCTGTTGTTTTGGGTCATCCCTGGCTAGTATGTCATAATCCTTCTATTAATTGGTCTAGTAATTCTATCCTATCCTGGAACGTTTCTTGTCATGTGAAGTGTTTAATGTCTGCTATCCCTCCTGTGTCTTCTGTCCCCTCTACTCAGGAGGAACCTGGTGACTTGACAGGAGTGCCGGAGGAATATCATGATCTGCGCACGGTCTTCAGTCGGTCCAGAGCCAGCTCCCTTCCTCCTCACCGGTCGTATGATTGTTGTATTGATCTCCTTCCGGGGACCACTCCCCCTCGGGGTAGACTTTACTCTCTGTCGGCTCCCGAACGTAAGGCTCTCGAGGATTATCTGTCTGTTTCTCTCAACGCCGGTACCGTGGTGCCTTCTTCCTCTCCCGCCGGAGCGGGGTTTTTCTTTGTTAAGAAGAAGGACGGTACTCTGCGCCCCTGTGTGGATTATCGAGGGCTGAATGACATAACGGTTAAGAATCGTTATCCGCTTCCCCTTATGTCGTCAGCCTTCGAGATGCTGCAGGGAGCCAGGTTCTTTACTAAGTTGGACCTTCGTAACGCTTACCATCTCGTACGCATCAGAGAGGGGGACGAGTGGAAAACGGCGTTTAACACTCCGTTAGGGCATTTTGAATACCGGGTTCTGCCGTTCGGTCTCTCTAATGCTCCAGCGGTCTTTCAGGTATTAGTCAATGATGTACTGAGAGACATGCTGAACATCTTTGTTTTCGTTTACCTTGACGATATCCTGATTTTTTCACCGTCACTCGAGATTCATGTTCAGCACGTTCGACGTGTACTCCAGCGCCTTTTAGAGAATTGTCTCTACGTGAAGGCTGAGAAGTGCGCCTTTCATGTCTCCTCTGTCACTTTTCTTGGTTCTGTTATTTCCGCTGAAGGCATTCAGATGGATCCCGCTAAGGTCCAGGCTGTCAGCGATTGGCCCGTCCCTAAGTCACGTGTCGAGTTGCAGCGCTTTCTCGGTTTCGCTAATTTCTATCGGCGTTTCATTCGTAATTTCGGTCAAGTGGCTGCCCCTCTCACAGCTCTGACTTCTGTCAAGACTTGCTTTAAGTGGTCCGGTTCCGCCCAGGGAGCTTTTGATCTCCTCAAGAAGCGTTTTACATCCGCTCCTATCCTTGTTACTCCTGACGTCACTAAACAATTTATTGTCGAGGTTGACGCTTCAGAGGTGGGCGTGGGAGCCATTCTGTCCCAGCGCTTCCAGTCTGACGATAAGGTTCATCCTTGCGCTTACTTTTCTCATCGCCTGTCGCCATCGGAACGCAACTATGATGTGGGTAACCGCGAACTGCTCGCTATCCGCTTAGCCATAGGCGAATGGCGACAGTGGTTGGAGGGGGCGACCGTTCCTTTTGTCGTTTGGACTGACCATAAGAACCTTGAGTACATCCGTTCTGCCAAACGACTTAATGCACGTCAAGCTCGTTGGGCGTTGTTTTTCGCTCGTTTCGAGTTCGTGATTTCCTATCGCCCGGGGAATAAGAACACCAAGCCTGATGCCTTATCCCGTCTCTTTAGTTCTTCTGTGGTTTCTACCGACCCCGAGGGGATTCTCCCTGAAGGGCGTGTTGTCGGGTTGACTGTCTGGGGAATTGAGAGACAGGTAAAGCAAGCGCTCACTCACACTGCGTCGCCGCGCGCTTGTCCTAGTAACCTTCTGTTTGTTCCTGTCCCTACTCGTCTGGCTGTTCTTCAGTGGGCTCATTCTGCCAAGTTAGCTGGCCACCCCGGTGTTCGGGGTACGCTTGCTTCTATTCGCCAGCGGTTTTGGTGGCCTACTCAGGAGCGGGACACGCGCCGTTTCGTGGCTGCTTGTTCGGACTGCGCGCAGACTAAGTCAGGTAACTCTCCTCCTGCCGGTCGTCTCAGACCGCTTCCCATTCCTTCTCGACCATGGTCACACATCGCCTTAGACTTTATTACCGGTCTGCCTTCGTCTGCGGGGAAGACTGTGATTCTTACGGTTATCGATAGGTTCTCTAAGGCGGCACATTTCATTCCCCTCGCTAAGCTTCCTTCCGCTAAGGAGACGGCACAAATCATCATTGAGAATGTGTTCAGAATTCATGGCCTCCCGTTAGACGCCGTTTCAGACAGAGGTCCGCAATTCACGTCACAGTTTTGGAGGGAGTTCTGTCGTTTGATCGGTGCTTCCGTCAGTCTCTCTTCCGGGTTTCATCCCCAGTCTAACGGTCAAGCAGAAAGGGCCAATCAGTCGATTGGTCGCTTTTTACGCAGCCTTTCGTTTCGAAACCCTGCGTCTTGGGCAGAACAGCTCCCCTGGGCTGAGTACGCTCACAACTCGCTTCCTTCGTCTGCTACAGGGCTATCTCCGTTTCAGAGTAGTCTTGGTTACCAGCCTCCTCTGTTCTCGTCCCAGCTCGCCGAGTCCAGCGTTCCCTCCGCTCAGGCTTTTGTCCAACGTTGTGAGCGCACTTGGAGGAGGGTCAGGTCTGCACTTTGCCGTTACAGGGCGCAGACTGTGAGAGCCGCCAATAAACGTAGGATTAAGAGTCCTAGGTATTGTCGCGGTCAGAGAGTGTGGCTTTCCACTCGTAACCTTCCCCTTACGACAGCTTCTCGCAAGTTGACTCCGCGGTTCATTGGTCCGTTCCGTGTCTCTCAGGTCGTCAATCCTGTCGCTGTGCGACTGCTTCTTCCGCGACATCTTCGTCGCGTCCACCCTGTCTTCCATGTCTCTTGTGTCAAGCCTTTTCTTCGCGCTCCCGTTCGTCTTCCCTCCCCCCCTCCCGTCCTTGTCGAGGGCGCACCTATTTACAAGGTACGGAAGATCATGGACATGCGTTCTCGGGGACGTGGTCACCAGTACTTAGTGGATTGGGAGGGTTACGGTCCTGAGGAGAGGAGTTGGGTTCCATCTCGGGACGTGCTGGACCGTTCGTTGATTAATGATTTCCTCCGTTGCCGCCAGGGTTCCTCCTCGAGTGCGCCAGGAGGCGCTCGGTGAGTGGGGGGGTACTGTCATGTTTTGTCTTTTGATTATCATGTCTTGTCCCTGTGCTTCCCTTCCATTTGTCTCCCTCTGCTGGTCTTAGTAGGTTCTTTCCCTCTCTCTTCCCCTCCCTCTCTTCCTCTCTTGCTCTCTCTCTATCGTTCCGTTCCTGCTCCCAGCTGTTCCTCATTCTCCTAACTACCTCATTTAATCTTTCACACCTGTCCCCTATTTTGCCCTCTGATTAGAGTTCCTATTTCTCCCTCTGTTTTCCGCTTCTGTCCTTGTCGGATCTTTGTTTGATGTTTGCTGTTTCGTGTCCTGGTTCCGCCCTGTCGTGTTTTTGCCTTCATCAGATGCTGCGTGTGAGCAGGCGTCCTGGTTCCGCCCTGTCGTGTTTTTGCCTTCATCAGATGCTGCGTGTGAGCAGGTGTCATCTAAGATATATCCAGGAGTACCGTTTTGTTTTAGTTTGGAATAAAGACTCTGTTTTTGTTAAGTCGCTTTTGGGTCCTCATTCATCTGCATAACAGTAACAAAGTGGAAAAAGGAAAGGGGTCTGAATACTTCCCGAATGCACTGTATAGTGGTGTATGACTCCAGGATTTTTGGAGTCGACTCAGACTCCTGTGGTTGGAGTCGACTCTTGCTCAACTCCCAAAACACGCTGAAACGGATGTGCACACAGCACCTCATTGCAGAGTTCTACTTGGGAGTAGCCGTGCATGGGTAAAATCACTAGAGAAGCGCTGTTTGCTCTACAACCTGTTAATTCATATGCCTTGCGACTGATATGTAAGCCAAAAGGCAGAGACCATAAGAAGACACAATGGCAGAATAAATTCAACCACACCTTTTGTTTTATCACAAAACTGGATAGCAACCTCTGTCCATTTGAAGTCCACAAACCATATTGCATGTACAGTATCCAACAGTTACATGACCTACAGCATGGTTAAGGTAGTTTAATGTTTACGACTTTTTGGACCACTAAACAACTATTGATTTAGAACCACAGAGATACCGCAAGTCGCAAAGAAAACAGGAGCTGCCGCCACTATTCCAGCACCATTTCAACTTCAACATTTCAACATCATCAAATCACCTCTGCTTAGTCTAATACAATGACAACTAAATGATACCAAAAACGATTTAGTCCAATCAACGTAAGCTAAATATGATGTGGCTGTCCATGGTTCTAATTTCTGTGTGTGTGTGTGTGTGTGCGCGTTCATGCAAGTAGGAAAAACCTGTTGACTCACCCTACTTGTAGAGAAATGACAATGCCATCCTCCTCTCTTTCAATTTGATGAAACGGTCTATCACTCTGTCATACAGCATACACTTGTATTTTTTCTTGTCCCAGGATACCTGGCTAAAATGCTTGCTAGCCTAACTTCCATTCATGGGCAACATTAGCCTTCTACATATTGGACTTCCATCCTCTCAGGCCTGGGGCACAACAATGTATGAATTAATGGTTGGATCAGAATCGCTGTTATAATCATTGGCTAGTACGGAGAATTAAGTAAAACCACAAATCCAAATCTCTATTTCCATCCATGGCTAATTTAGACAACAACACAACGAGATGCAACAATTCAAGTTTTTCTGTCAATGATGTGTGAAGCCAAATCCAAGCTGGCTTCCCTTGACACTTTTTTTGTGAAGCACCAGGACCATTCAGTTAAACTCGCTCAGTTTAGCTCGATGCTGATTGGCTAATTTTTAATACTTTTTTTTGTCAAGAGAAGTAAGATGCTCGCTGGCTTCCCTTGCCTTCAATGCTACGGGCGGCAACAATGTCATACTCGTTTGGACCAGACAGCATCAGATAGATGGCCTACATCTAGAGAGACAGAAGGGCGCTGTTTCAATCACTCGGATGCTTTCTCCAGTGAGAACGCACATTCAGCCTCTTGTGAATTGAAGGGAAATTATGAAACAGAGAGATGAAAGAGATTATTTTATGTTTTTATATATATTTTTTGTCTTTTTTTGGGAAGCCTGGCTTCCCTTGACATCCATGAATACACACCACTGCTACTAGGAAGACTACATTTGCGTTCTAAAGGACTGACATGAGCATGATGCTGCCCATTTTATCATACATTTTGCCTATAAAAGGCCTATATCAAAGTGTATTTGTCACGTGCGCCGAATACAACAGGTGTACACCTTACAGTGAAATGCTTACTTACAAGCCCTAACCAGCAGTGCAATTTTTAAGTAAAAAATAGGTATTAGGTAAAGAAAAAAAAAAGTTGAATGACAGTGAAAATAACAGTAGCGGGGGGGACGACGACAGTGCAAATAGTCCGGGTAGCCATTTGATTACCTGTTCAGGAGTCTTATGGCTTGGGGGTAAAAGCTGTTGAGAAGCTTTTTGGTCCTAGACTTGGAGCTCCGGTACCGCTTGCCATGCGGTAGCAGAGAGAACAGTCTATGACTGGGGTGGCTGTGGTTGTTGACTATTTTTAGGGCTTCCTCTGACACCGCCTGGTGTAGAGGTCCTGGATGGCATCTTGTTTGAATATAGAAGGTAACGTGTAGGAACTCAAATATTTCAGTGATATTTCTGCAGTGTGTCGACTTGACAGATCCCATGGGATGATGCGGCACACTATGCTGATAAACCTATTATTTGCCCTGGTATAGCCCTATTCGGACTGGTTTTACTAGAGACGTTGGTTTTGTAATTGTTATACAAGCATGTGCGCTATTTCTCTGCACGATTCACACAGGATTCGTTTTTCGAAACTCCCCTGTAATTCCAAATTTTTTCAAATTGAATTGACTCTTATGACGGAAGCATGGAGGGTTTTTGTTGTGGCGTAAAGCCTAGACTATAAAATGTCTAGACTATAATAGGCAACACTGATAACTCTTGCTTGGCTGCCAAATGTATAGGTCTCCCCATAATATTTAAATTTATGAAGTGCGATCATAGGCTAATCATTATTTTAACGATCCATGATAGACGTCCTTCCTAATAACGATCCCCCCCATCCTGCTGATTTGAGCTTCTGAACCATATTTGCACATGATTGTGTTTGTGGAGGAGAAAGTGAACATGCCTTTTCCAAAAAGTTTTGCGGAAATAGTATAGTGCTTTGCGATGTAGCTACCATCCTCTAGGTTTTCACGCCAACCCTAATCTAGCGCGTCTGATTCAATAATTAGCTGGTTGATAAACTGATCAGGTTAGTTACAACTGTGGTTGGAGCGAAGACCTAAAGGAATTTAGCTCTCAGAGAACAAGGTTGGAGAGCCCTGACCTAGGACATCAACAGCCAACCAGTGTTTCATTAAATAACCTATAGGCACAAAAGTTTTTATTGCACATTTAGGCCTAATTAACTGATGCTGTTGGCGATTTTCAACTTCAATTCACTGGCACTATGAAGAATAGCTTAACCATACTCATTGATAGCCTAATATGTACTTTAATATACTTTTGGTGAATTTGAGGCATTGCTAGACATGCCATTGCTACACTGAACAAAAATATAAACGCAGCATACAACAACTTCAAAGATTTGACAGAGTTACAGTTAATATAAGGAAATCAGTCAATCAAAAATAAATGAATTAGGCCCTAATCTATGGATTTTACATGACTGGGAATTCAGATATGCATCTGTTGGTTCTCACAGAATGTATGGGAGTGGATCGGTTAAATGAAAAAATCTGAAAACCAGTCAGTATCTGACCACCATTTGCCTCATGCAACGTGACACATCTCCTTCGCATAGATTTGATCAGGCTGTTGATTGTGGGCTGTGGAATTGTGTCCCACCCCTCTTCAATGGCTTTGCGAAGTTGCTAGATATCGGTGGGAACTGGAACATTCTGTTGTACACATCGATCCAGAGCATCCCAAACATGCTCAATGGGTGAAATGTTCAGTGAGTATGCAGGCCATGGAAGAACTGGGACATTTTCAGCTGCCAGGAATTGTGTACAAATCCTTGCAACATGAGGCCATGCATTACCATGCTGAAACATTTTTATTTTTATTTAACCTTTATTTAACTAGGCAAGTCAGTTAAAAACGAATTCTTATTTACAATGACGGGGATGGCGGCGGATTAATGACATGAAAATGGGCCTCAGGATCTCGTCATGGTATCTCTGTGCATTCAAATTGCCATTGATAAAATGCAATTGTGTTTGTTGTCCGTAGCTTATGCCTGCCCATACCATAATCCCACATCCACCATGGGGACCTCTGTCCACAATGTTGACATCAGCAAATCGCTTGCCCACACGACGCCATACACGCTGTCTGCCATCTGCCCGGTACAGTTGAAACCAGGATTCATCCGTGAAGACCACACTTCTCCAGTGTGCCAGTAGCCATCGAATGTGAGCATTTGTCCACTGATGTCGGTTACTACGCCGAACTGCAGTCAGGTCAAGACCCTGGTGAGGACGACGAGCACGCAGATGAGCTGCCCTGAGACGGTTTCTGACAGATTGTGCAGACATTTTTTGATTGTGCAAATCCACAGTTTAATCAGCTGTCCAGGTGGCTGGTCTCCAACGATCCCGCAGGTGAAGAAGCCGGATGTGGAGGTCTTGGGCTGGCGTGGTTACACGTGGTCTACAGTTGTGAGGCCTGTTGGACGTACTGCCAAATTCTCTAAAATGACGTTGGAGGCGACTTAATGTAGAGAAATGAACATTAAATTCTCTGGCAACAGCTCTGGTGGACATTCCTGCATTCAGCATGCCAACTACACGCTCCCTCAACTTGAGACATCTGTGGCATTGTGTTGTGACAAAACTGCACATTTTAGAGTGGTATTTTATTGTCCCCGGCACAAGGAGCATCTGTGTAATGATTGTGCTGTTTTATCAGCTTCATGATGTGCTACACCGGTCAAGTGGATGGATTATCTTGGCAACGGTGAAGTGCTCACTAACAGGGATGTAAACAAATTTGTGCTCAAAATTTGAGAGAAATAAGCTGTTTGTGTGTACGGAACATTTCTGGGATCTTTTATTTCAACTCATGAAACGTGACCAACACTTTGCAGGTTGCGTTTTATATTTTTGTTCAGTGTGTATATAATGTGTCACCCTCACTTTCTTCCTGTATTTTCGCTCTCTCTCTTTATGTCTTCTCTCTCACGCGCTTCTAGGTGTGGTATCCCAGCTGAGTGTCTGTTTACAGGTTACTGTGCATATGAGTACAAAGGGGTATGAAAGGTGAAGACCACTGTGTGTGGGACTACAACTTGAGAAACAGCAGCACCAGCAACAGCTTTGGGATAAGGGAAAACTCACAGTAAAATCCCTGCCTTACGTTTTTGTAACACAGAGAAATAAAACTTGATTGTGTTCATTACTTCATTGATGCACTGATACAGTATGAGCCAAAATGTGTATTTTTAATAAGGTTTTCCAGAACAATCCTCATTCCATGCAATCTCACACAATGATCTTGTGTTTATATCAGATCCTCAAAAGGTTCTACAGCTGCACCATCGAGAGCATCCTGACTGGTTGCATCACTGCCTGGTATGGCAACTGCTCGGCCTCTGACCGCAAGGCACTACAGAGGGTAGTGTGTACGGCCCAGTACATCACTAGGGCCAAGCTTCCTGCCATCCAGGACCTCTATATCAGGCGGTGTCAGAGGAAGCCCTAAAAATTGTCAAAGACTCCAGCCACCCTAGTCATAGACTGTTATCTCTGCTACCGCACGGCAAGCGATACCGCAGAGCCAAGTCAAGGTCCAAAAGGCTTCTTAACAGCTTCTACCCCCAAGCCACAAGACTCCTGAAGAGCTACCCAGACCCCTCTTTTATGCTGCTGTTACTCTGTTTATTATCTATGCATAGTCACTTTAACTCTACCTACATGTACATATTACCTTGACTAACCAGTACCCCCTGTGTATAGCCTTGCTTGTTATTTTACTGCTGCTGTTTAATTATTTGTTACTTTTATTTTCTATTTTTTACTTAACACATTTTTTTTTTTAAATCTTAACTTCTTAAAGCATTGTTGGTTAATGGCTTGTAAGTAAGCATTTCACTGTAAGGTTGTAATCGGTGCATGTGACAAATAACATTTTATTAAAATGAATAATAATAATAAACCTTTGCAAAGTGAATTGTCTGTGTGTACAATGCAACTGACACTCGAAGTGAAATACAGTTTACATAGAAATGACACATTGGGACACATTTCATTGTAAAATGATCTTTCATATAATTTATATTTTAATTGCTGATACCTCCACTTGTACAATATTATATGTCCAACTGCTCACATGTTCTTGACCTGATTTTTTAAAAATGTTGTTTGCACAGCAAATGCTCTCACAGGAGTATTTACATGAACATTCCTGCTGGCCTACTTTTCCAAAAATCCATTCATACCACAGAAACATAACCACTGAAGGTTGGCCTTTCTCAGTTAGGTACGGAAATCCATTAATCCAATCCTAGTCTCTTGTGACAAAAAAACATGGCCATCCCACACTTGAACTGGATGCAGAGATTTGTCAAACCCTGTACAACAATCGCAGGTCCTGCAGCCAGGCAGCCACTTCCTGTAGTTCAGGAACAGGATGTGATGCCATCAGGCGAGGCCAGCCATCTTGTTGAGCAGGGCCTTCTGGTGCTGGAGGTCAGAGTTCTCAGTGGGTTGGAGTAGCCCTGAAACCAAGGAGGAGGAAAGAAATTAGGATAACAGAAACAGTCAATTTTACATTTGTAAACAACCCTGACGGTGTCTCCAGTAATGACATTTCTGCAATATATATATTTACTTTCATTGTACTGGTGTGAGTATATAGTCTGTCACTACTACATGTTTCCACGACGATATTGAATTACCTACCATCATCTCGGCCAGGGGCATGGTGGCCAACAGCAACTTTATGGCGACTCTGGATGTCCCGGATGGCCCCTCGCCTCTGAGCCAGGTCACCCAACACGGGGCTCAGGTGCCCCTCCCCCACCGTCACCTCCAGTGTCATCACAGGCTCCAACACCTGCCCCCCCACCTGCCTCAGAGCCTACAGGAATGGACAAACACAACACTGTTACTACTGTAGTATTACTATCACCAACAAACACGCTACTCTATTGCTAATGCCTTTTTTTCTTCTATGGGCACTCACAAACCACTGAGGAGACTACAGTACATAGGCAGAGAGCATCTCACATTGTGTACACAACTCTATCAAGGGTGTTCCTGTGCAGGTGTTAATGTACAGTACTAGTCAAAAGCTTGGACACACCTACTCATTCAAGGGTTTATCTTCATTTTACTATTTTCTACATTGTAGAATAATAGTGAAGAAATCAAAACAATGAAATTACACAGATGGAATCATGTAGTAACCAAAAAAAGTGTCTCTTTCTTTAAAGTTGCCACTCTTTGCCTTGATGACAGCTTTGCACACGCTTGGCATTCTCTCATATAGAAAAGTAGTGTAGGGAGTTGTGTCTGTTCTATAACTTCCAGTGCATTCGGAAAGTATTCAGACCCTTTGACATTTTCCAAATTATTGTTACATTACACCCTTATTCTAAAATGTATTAAATTGTTTTTTCCCCTCATCAATCTACACACAATACCCCATAACGACAAAGCAAAAACTGTTTAGATATTTTCGCAAATGTATTACAAGTAAAAAAACGAAATACTATATTTACATAAGTATTCAGACCCTTTATTCAGTACTTTGTTGAAGCAGCTTTGGCAGCGATTTCAGCCTTAAGTCTTCTTGGGTATGACGCTACAAGCTTGGCACACCTGTATTTGGGGAGTTTCTCCCATTCTTCTCTGCAGATCCTCTTAAGCTCTGTCAGGTTAAATGAGGAGTGTCACTGCACAGCTATTTTCAGGTCTCTCAAGAGATGTTCGATCGGGTTTAAGTCCGGGCTCTGACTGGGCCACTCAAGGACATTCAGAGGCTTGTCCCGAAGCCACTCCTGCGTTGTCTTAGGATCGTTGTCCTGCTGGAAGGTGAACCGTCGACCCAGTCTGAGGCCCTGAGCACTCTGGAGAAGGTTTTCATCAAGGATCTCTCTGTACTTTGCTCTGTTCATCTTTCCCTTGATCCTGACTAGTCTCCCAGTCCCTGCCGCTGAAAAACATCCCCACAGCATGATGCTGTCATCACCATGCTTCACCGTATTGATGGTGCCAGGTTTCCTCCAGAGATGACGCTTGGCATTCAGGCCAAAGAGTTCAATCTTGGTTTCATCAGACCAGAGAATCTTGTTTCTCATGGTCTGAGAGTCTTTAGGTGCCTTTTAGCAAACTCCAAGTGGGCTGTCATGTGCCTTTTACTGAGAAGTGTCTTCCGTCTGGCCACTCTACCATAAAGGCCTGATTGGTAGAGTGCTGCAGAGATGGTTGTCCTTCTGGAAAGTTCTCCCATCTCCACAGATAAACTCTGGAGCTCTGTCAGAGTGACCATCATGTTCTTGGTCACCTCCCTGACCAAGGCCTTTCTCCCCTGATTGCTCAGTTTGGCCGGGCGGCCAGCTCTAGGAACTTCTTCCATTTAAAATCCAGGCTGTATCACATCCAGCCATGATTGGGAGTCCCATAGGGCGGCGCACAATTGGCACAGCGTCATCCGGGTTTGGCTGGGGTAGGACGTCATTGTTAACTTGCCTAGTTAAATAAAGGTTAAATAAAAATAAAAAATAAGAATGATGGAGGCCACTGTGTTCTTGGGGACCTTCAATGCTGCAGAATTTTTTTCGTAGCCCTACCCAGATCTGTGCCTCAACACAATCCTGTCTCGGAGCTCTACTGACAATTCGTTCGACCTCATGGCTTGGTTTTTGTTTTTTGACATGCACGGTCAACTGTGGGACCTTATAAAGACAGGTGTGTACCTTTCCAAATCATGTTACTTATGCAAAATGTAGTTAAAAAAAATAAGAATAAGAAATAAAAGTAACAAATATAATTAAAGAGCAGCAGTAAAATAACAATAATGTAATCAATTTTAGAATAAGGCTGTAACATAACAAAATGTAAAAAGTCAAAGGGTCTGAATACTTTCCAAATGCATTGTATACACATTGCAATTCAATCTGCAACGCTCTAACGTTGCGTGCCAAAAAGCACTACCTTCCTACCATTTGGGCGTAGGGCATTCTGATAGTGCGTAGCTATTGCGCAATGCTACACTGTTCCCAAAAGCGCGAATTTATCAGCGCTGCACGGATCGGATGAGTTCCTGCTTTTGCGGAAGCGAAAAGGAACGGAAGCCAGCGCCAGAGAGCTTGCAAGGGTGGAGTAAAATACACCATAAAATATACAGATAACAATTCACAGAAATACACACAGCTTGTTCTTTTGCCACCAATATACCGAAAGCCTGTCGAGGAGATGGGGGACAAGGCGGGCACCAGGTAAGGATTCATTCCCCCGCAATCTCGTATTTTCTACTGCCTTGTCAGTGTGTGTGTGTTGTTGTGTGTGAAGGCAAGAGCACGGGTAGCTAGCTACGCTAGCATCTTAGCATCACTTGAGACCAGCCTGTTCCCCTTGCATCAACATCAGATTGGTCCATACTTACCAAGGCAAGAATAGCAACTAGCTATCTAATTAAACGTTAGAGACTATTTAGCCAAAACGACCATAGTCGTAGGATTTCGATAGCAGTGTTTGTGTTGTTGTTAGCCAGACCCATATGTTTCCTAGCTAGCTAACGTTAGCAGAGGTAGTTAGGTAGCTAGAACTGTTCGGGTGGAAGAGTCTTCGCAATCCACCTGTATATCCCTGTTTTACCTACACCTTGATGACGATAACATAATTTCTAGTTTAACTAGATAACTAACTAGTTTCACTTCACTTGCAACAGTTTTAGTAAGCATGTTCTAGCTAGCTGCAGGGTGGGGTAAACGGTCTTATGATGGCCACCGTGGTGTGTGTGGGTTTAGGTACAACTCGCATCCAACAACTAACGTTACTGTAGCTAGCTCAAAATTAACGAATGAGCTGATATGCATGATTGATGTACTGTTTTGATTCCTGGCTAATTAGCGGTCTGTTTATTTGGCCCTCAGTGACATGTATTTGATGTACATTTGACGCTTAATCGCCCAGTGTTATTTCATGTATAGATAAATATCCTGCATGTAAACAAACAAACACAGTCTATCCAGCTATTGATATCATGTGCCATATACACGTGATTACTGTATAGGGGCATGTTGTATAGCCACTGTTGTGTGCTGTCCATATCAGGCCAGGACAATTTAAGATGCAGCTATTCATACACTTGCCGGCCTGACACCGTTGATAACTTCAAAGTATTTTGCTCTTGGTAATCAGCTGCTTGTATCTGCATCAGTATGTACAGTCTGACTCTGAGCAGCTGTACTTCTCCACTAAGTTATTCTGGATCGATGTCCTCTGCAAGTGACTATAAATAATGTGGAATATATTTGAAAAGAATGTGCAGTTTGGTTCTCTACTGACATTTTTCATAGATTTGATTTATTGGTTATTGTGCAGTGGACAGGGTCACGTTCATGTAGAAGGTTTGAAGTAAACGGTCAGATTGGTGTTTAGGTTCAGTGTTTTGGGATTTAGGGTCAAGGTCAGGTTAATAGGTGTTTCTCTTGTGGTCTCTGAAGCGTCAGCAGCAGTGATGACAACCCCCTGATGGATGCTAGTGAGCAAGTGGCGTGGCGTTTTTGAGGGGTCAAGGGTTTGGATGGTAACTGGTGAGGAAGTATAAAATGTAGCACTGGCTCGTAAATGAAGAGTCAGCAGAGCTCTAGGCCAATGAGATTCAAACTGAGCATGTGCGAGAAGACATGACTCACTATAGTTAAATTATATCCCAAGTCAAACTAAAACCATATCATGACTTAGACTTGGCATCTATAAGGTCTTATTTATGCATACATATGCTGTTAGTGTGCTTATGTTCTCCACCACTGGTGGGAAAAGGTAAAGTGTTCACCTTCCTCCACTAGTCCTGGTCAGAAATGGACTAGTAGTCAGTGGTCCCTCTTCATTCTCCTAATGTTAAGGAGTTGTTGACTTGTCCTTATCAGTTAGTTATCAGCAGTCACTGGGATGAGTTTCTATGCAAATTTAGCCTAGATATCCCATTTATGACAGGACTATAGTCGTTCAATGCTTGCCTGTTAATATCCTCTTTCCTCCTATATGCACGCACACACTGTGTTACACCTTGCCACAGTCCATGAACCTCTCACACGTATGTGTGTTTGGGTACCTAGGTTAGGTATGCATAGGGTGTGTGTAGGCCTAGTCTGTGATAATGGAAGTGCTCTCTGAGAATTTAGTTTGCAAACTATTGTTGAACGGAATTTTTTTTCTGCATGCTGCAATAGGCGTAAAGAGTACACACAGTATGTATCAATGCTCCTTTGTTGATATTCCTCGTGAAATGAGGAAGGAGGGTTTTTTCCTGTTGTGTTTGTGGCAGTCAGCAGCAGGAAATGGCCTCTATTTGCTGGGAGAGAGTTTCCTGTCCAGATGCAGGATATTGGGTCTAACCCTACACCTCTGGGACATGATAGAGGACAAACTGGACGAACACCAGGGGCGTATTCATTACGCAGATTCTGTTGCAAAATGTTTCTTAAACGGAAGCAAACGAAACGAGGAGTGACCTACCTTAATTTGTCCAATTAAAACTCTAATTCTAGTAGCAAAACGTTACATTTTGCAACTGTTTGGACTAATGATTACACCCCAGAGGTGTGAAAGTTACACCCCATACTTTATAGGCTATAGCTTCCTACTTGATCAAATCTCTCTTTCTTTCTTGCTTTCTATCTCCCTTGTCCTTTTGTCAGAGTCTTCAAGAAATCAAGCCCCAACTGCAAGGTAAAGGACATGAGTATTGCATTACTAGTTGTATCCTTTGATGGTTTATGTTATTAATTGTGACACTTTCACATTTGTCTAAGTTCCTCTACTTCCCTCCCTCCTTTCTGCAGGTCACAGTATACCTGGGAAAGAGAGACTTTGTGGATCACCTTGACCAGGTGGACCCAGTCGGTAAGTGCTGGACGATCAATGAGTGTACTGGTGAGAGCATCATGGGACTCAGAATCTCTCATAAAACTGACTCGTTTTATTGTTCGTAAACACTGTGTTTCAAACAATTAACATTGTCTAATCAAAACCTTACCTCTTTACATTTTCCTTTCTCACAGATGGTGTGATTCTAGTGGACCCCGAGTATCTGAAAGAAAGGAAAGGTATGAGTTGGCATCTTCCTCATTCTCTCCACTGTTTTGTCTCCTCTATTTTTTGCCATTTTAACCTCTTCTGATGTTCAAACCCCTCCTTCTCCCCAGTGTTTGTGACTCTGACGTGTGCATTCCGCTATGGCCGTGAGGACCTGGACGTGCTGGGCCTGTCTTTCCGGAAGGATCTGTACATCTCCACCTTCCAGGCCTTCCCTCCAATCGCAGAGGAACGCAAAGCCAACAGTCGCTTGCAGGAAAGACTACTGAAGAAACTGGGCCAGCAGGCACACCCCTTCTACTTCACAGTGAGTCAAGTAGACACACACAACCACACACACACACATGAACATACATACCCTTGAGACTGTAAAATATGGCAAATGTGTGTCTCTCAGATTCCCCAGAACCTGCCGTGCTCAGTCACCTTACAGCCAGGACCAGAAGACACGGGGAAGGTAAAGACACTTCAGCATCACTTCATGCAAACTTACACATTATATGACGGATATCTAAACTCAGCAATTTCCATACCTGTAGAGTCAACAATACACACCCACATGACACTAATAATGCCGATTTGATAATTTATGTCCATGTCTCTTCTCCTTTCCCTCTTTAGGCATGTGGGGTAGACTTTGAGATCCGAGCGTTCTGTGCCAAATCGATAGAGGAGAAGATTCACAAACGGTACGAAAACCATTTTACTCTGTGTGTCTTCTGCAGGAGCTTTTTAGGGTCTGTAATCCTTGAAAACATGTGATAACCATGTCTGTGCATTTCTCTGTATGTTTTTAGTTAGTCAGCAAAGTTGGTGATCTGTAACGTGTGTGTTGTGTAGGAACTCTGTGCGGCTAGTGATCCGTAAGGTGCAGTATGCCCCAGAGAAGCCTGGGCCTCAGCCCATGGTGGAGACCACTCGGAGCTTCCTCATGTCGGACCGCTCACTACACCTGGAGGCTTCTCTGGATAAAGAGCTCTACTACCATGGAGAACCCATCAGCGTGAATGTTCACGTCACCAACAACTCCACCAAGACTGTCAAAAGAGTCAAAATCTCAGGTACCTGTCTTTCATCAAAGTTGTATCAATTGTTATTTTATGACTCTAGGCTCTATTCGCTCTTCTCTCCTCTGTTTTCTTTTGTATGTGTGTGGTTAACTCTTTCTTTCCCTCTCTCCAGTGCGACAGTATGCTGATATCTGTCTGTTCAGTACGGCTCAGTACAAGTGTCCAGTGGCTCAGGTGGAGGCAGAGTGAGTATTTTACATGACTATTATACCTATCACTCCTCAGTTCCTTTATTTCCACTTTGCCTGTTTCCTTTTATACATCACGCCTAGGGCTGTTGCGGTGACGTATCACTGCCACACTGGCAGTCATGAGTCATGACCACAGTAAAATTCTACATGAACGTCGAGTCAAGGTAATCTCTTTTTATGCACTCTGGACATGCATTAGTAGTAGCTTGCCCAACTCCCTAACGATCATCAGGTGGCTAATGGCCTGGTACTCAGGGCTCTATTGTTCCTCTAACCCAGTGGTTCCCAACCAGGGGTACTAGGACCCCTGGGGGTACTTGGCCTATCCACAGGGGGTACTGGAAGACTGGTTGGTCAAATCTACATGAGGGGGTACTCCGGGCAGAGCAAAATTAAATTGGTGGTACAGTAACCAAAAAAGGTTGGGAACCACTGCTCCAACCACTCTGACATCTATGCAAATGTACATCAAACACTTATCAAGACAGTAGGTGCTTTTACAACTTACCTCACTGTGCTTGATCAATTTGAAGAAAGAAGTTCAACAACAGGTTCAAACTGAGTGGAAAACATGGCTTCTGTGGCTGTTGTTTCAAAGCCTAACACAACAAAATGGACAGCGCTTTCTAAGGTGATGATTAATTCAAAGCATACATATGCATATTAGAGCTTATGCATAAGCATAGGCCTATATATGAGCCCAAGCCCCCAAATCCCCCTGAATTAAAATAAAGATTGTGCCATTAAATAGCCAACTACATATTATGCATGGCAGAAAAACATAAATACTGATTTATGATATCTGTGGTACATAATCGGTCTAGCTTAAATGAAACAAATTCAGATTTAGACTATAATTATAGTGAATTTGTTTTAGATTTTGAATAGCCAAGTAATAGGGCATTTAAACAAATTATAATAATGGACTGACACATTACCTTTTAGCTACAAAATATCTCACCACCGTGAGTTTCAATCTCCTCCTCTCCTTTATTCCTTTCTCCAGCGCGCAGAGAGAGAGGGGCTGTTAACAGTTTAATGAAATATGTTTAGTTGTGAAAACATGTTACTGTCGATGTTCCTAAACAGATTTCACTTGGTTTCACAAATTAAACACTGGGTAGCTGCAGGAACAGGGTTGGAGAGCACAGAGTTTGGGCTGAATATCACCTGTCGCAGAGAAATTACCAGAATAGTCTACCCAACATGAGTGAAAACCGTACCGGCAGGAAAGTGGCCTCCATTTGCTATTCCAGTGCATATGGATGACATGTATTTTTTTTATTGCTTGTTTGATAATGGGCCATTATAAATCACAACTAATTTTACATATTAGTAAAGACAAGTTCAAATTCAGAATAGTCTGATTGGTGGAAATATGATCACTTGAGAGAACAGCGTGTGCAGCCTGAGGCAAGGAGCAGAGCTCAAGCTTTTTTGTTGCGACTTTCTCAAATCATCAATAGCCTATAGTCGGATCATACAGCCCATATATCTTTGATTTCTAAATAATTTTAAGGTTTGTATCATTCACAACTAAAGTTGCCAAATAACTCTAAACCTAGCGCATAGGACCTGTTTCAAATTATCACTTTTACGCCTAACATAGCCACTTCCTATGCACGCTCTCTCGCTCCGGAATGGGAATAATATCCAGTCTATTTTATTCAGCTAAGTTCAATTATATTCTTCTTACTATAAAATCATATCATGTTCTCGGGACTTATACGCATATATTGTCTGCTAAATGAACAAGACTACAGCTTATGGCATATTTTTTTATTTAAAAATAATTTTATAGCCAGATAACACACAGCAACAACTCATATTCTGTTCTTCTGAAATACATTTTTTCCATATCATAATGTTTTTTTATTTTTTAGACCTGCCTAAAATAAATGAATTTATTGTGATGGTGTATATTCAATTAGTTTTATTAAACTTTTTTAAATGTCGATGTTCCAAAGGCGTCAGAGGCTTGTATGCTACTTGTCTGAGTGGAGCCTGGAGATGTTAATTTAACATGTTTGTTAATTAACAGTCAATAACTGTGAGACTGCCAGCCTTTTGCATGACAATAACCTGCTGACAAATGTTATGACCGCTGCAGCACCTGACTTCATGGTATATAGACTATGTTGGTGAGCATTAAAGGTTTAGTTATACCATGTTTGATTTCTGGCGCCATTCTGCCATTGTATATCAGTATTTTAGGATGAACAAATGTTGAAACAACATTTACCCTGGTCTGGCAAGAAACAACAAAATGTTGAGTTTGTAATTCTAAACACAGTTCCTTCTATGCTACAGGTAGAGGACAAAACATGGAAACTCTGTGGGAATGAGAAACAACAAGTACCCAAAGCAGAGGCTACATTGGGAACCTGTTCATAAAAATTTGAGGCTACTTTAGATACACAAAATTACAGGGTGTTTCTCTGCTATGTCAAAAAGAGTGGTGAAGCGCTGTCTCGGTTACCCTGAGAACATCCCCCATCCCCTGGCAGTTCTGAACTACTGCAGTATAGCCAGTCATGCATTGTGGCTGGTAGCAACTGGGACACACACAAGCTGTGTAAAGCTTGTGTGTGTGTTTCTTTGGGTCGGAGCTTTCTCAGGGGCTACGTAGCAGATCTTAAATTGTTCTCGGATCTAGTTTGACTGTGTCTGCCTTGCTCGGTGGCGTTGGTGGCATCCATCCGCAAAGCCCAACTGGAGTGTAGCAACAGGAGGGAAGAGAGTGGATTTGAACCGCCATTCCTGAAGCCAGAACAACAACCCACTTGTCAAATATTGTTCACTTCTTCTTTTGGTTTCATCAATTCCTTTTTTGCTTTCTGTTAACCTTTAGTATTTTACACATGCAAGAAAGAAAAATAGTATCATGTTTGTAGCTAAGTTAGCTGAAAAGTCCTCTTCCAGGCCCACAGCCTCATCCAGTAAGTATGGCTGCTGTTCAAACAAATTCACTGTAGACTTGATATTTATCTAAGAAGTGTAAGGCAATATGAATAAATCATACATATTTCTCTTTTCAATACTGTATGAATACTTTCCAGGAGTAGCTCTGTTATTTTATATTAGTGCTGAAGTTTGATTTGGTACAACGGACCCTTGTTTCTAATAATATCCTGTACAGTTCTGGCTCAGGCTTGCTCTCCCTCCCCCATCCTTTCCTTTCCTGTTCATGCCATTATCATTTTTCAGACTTCCAAGACATTTCTCTTAATAACTTCTAGCTTGTGATCAGCTGTTTTTCCATACCTTCTTGTCCAGATCTATTGATATTTCAGTTATGTCCCAGGTGTGCTGATAGGTGTGTGTGTTCCTCTCCTCAGTGACCAGGTGTCGTCTAGCTCTACGTTCTGTAAGGTGTACACCCTCACACCCACGCTAGACAAGAACCGCGAGAAGAGGGGCCTGGCCCTGGATGGAAAGCTCAAACATGAGGACACCAACCTGGCCTCCAGCACCATGTACGATGACTCACACACTCAAACACTGTAGTCTGGCATCCAGAACCATGTTAGATAATAATGACACTCTCTCTAGCTTGGCCTTAGCACTATTTCACACACCACACATACTGTAACTTGGCCATCATGTGAGTTTACACATACATGCTGAGGGAGTGGTTGAGCTCATAAATGCATTCTGATTTATTTTCGAACGCAGCACCCTAGAAGATGCAAGAACTCATCCCTTACTGAGAACCTTTTTCACCACCCTCTCTTTCTCTCATGTTTGTGTTTCAGTGTTAAGGATGTAACTAACAAGGAGGTCCTTGGAATCCTGGTCTCCTACAGGGTCAAAGTAAAACTGGTCATCTCTCGTGGAGGGTGAGTTCCACATGAGTCTGGTCAATATCAATATGTTGCTGTGGGTGGTTCTGTGCAGGTACACACTGCAGTGTTTTCCTTACGCGCTACTTTTTATACTTCATATATTAACTAGGCTTCTTTTAATTTAAAAACCTCAAAGTCTAAGGGTGTTTCTCAAAATACATACTGCCGTGCTCCAAGAACGCAAATTGGAGCACGGGAGGGTCGGAGTATGAGTTCAAATTAAAGTATGTGAAACAGAGCACACAGGGCACTTCTTGAATGCGTACTCCATTTGTACATATTTTGAAGCATGCATCGACACAAGCTTCAACGGAAAGTATGCAAAGAATTATGACGCAACCACGTAAAAAATGCTGCAACATTTCTTGAAATCAATGGCAGGCATTATTTGAGCTGAAGCGAGAGAATGAAATGTTGGCTGTTCACATGTCATATATTTCCTGACTACAATATTTTATCTTGATATGTTAATAAATACATGCTGTGTTAATTTTGGCATGTTTTCCTGCCTATGTACCGTATATTGGCTAGCTACTGGTACTGTTAGATGGCCACAAAGAATTGTTAGCTAGAATTTACATCTATCTTGTATAATATTAGTTTTAAGTAATTTTTGCTTGATTTTATTTTATTTAACCTTTTATTTAACTGGGCAAGTCAGTTAAGAACAAATTCTTATTTACAATGGAGGCCTACCCTGGCCAAACCCGGATGGCGCTGGGCCAATTTGGACTCCCAATCACGTGCGTCACCTCTTGCGTCACTACAGTGCCTTTGACCGCTGCGCCACTCGGGAGCCCAACTGTTAAACTATCTGGTTAGCTACATCATTATGATTCACATATAGCTAGCTGATAGTTATGAAGTAAAACGGTTGCTTTGTGTTTATCTTGTTTCGTCTCTATTGCCATTGTTGTCATGGTTGGAAAACAGTTCAGTGAATGGGGCTAGCTAGCCACGAAGAATTGGTAGCTACCCATGAAAAATGTACATCTACCTTGCATAACATTAGTTTTAGGTCATTTTTGCCTGTTTAACTACATTATTACGATTCACATATCTAGTTGATTATTATGAAGTGAAATGTTTGCTTTGTGTGTATCTTGTTTCATCTATTGTTGCCATTGTCCTGGCTGGAAGAAGGTAAAGTGTGAGGTAATACAGTAGGGGGAGTGTGAGTGCTTCTCAAATGTATTGTTTTATGCTTTCTTCACACTTTCGTCCTCACAAGAACATGATCTGAGAATGCACTCTTGAGCATGAGAGTGTGGAGCACGGTAGTATGAAAAATTGAGAAACACCCTAAGCCTCTCGGGTTCTAAGCTGACATGTGGAATTGTTTTAAGGTGGTCATAACATGGATCATTTAGCTATTTGTTTTGGAATTGTAGGACCCCTTTAGGTATAAAAAATAACTATGCATATAAATATAAAACAAGTATTGAATTTGGCCTTTACTACTATAGCCCATAGAAATGCATTGAATAACATATTCCTAAATGGCAAAAGACAGTTAAAAAAAAATGAATTATAAGGTTTAATAAGAAAGCTCAGGAAATATACACACTACCGGTCAAAAGTTTTAGAACACATACTCATTCAAGTGTTTTTCTTTATTTTTACTATTTTCTACATTGTAGAATAATAGTGAAGACATCAAAACAATGAAATAACACAGATGGAATCATGTAGTAACCAAAAAAGTGTTATAAAATATATTTGGATTTGTTTATTTGAGATTCTTCAAAGTAGCCACCCTTTCCCTTGATGACATCTTTGCTCACACTTGGCATTTTCTCAACCAGCTTCATGAGGTAGTCACCTGGAATGCATTTCAATTAACAGGTGTGCCTTAAGTTAATTTGTGGAATTTCTTTCCTTAATGCGTTTGAACCAATCAGTTGTGTTGTGACAAGGTAGGGGGCTATACAGAAAATTTGGTGAAAGACCAAGTCCATATTATGGCAAGAACAGCTCAAATAAGCAAAGAGAAACGACAGCCCATCATTACTTTAAGACATGAAGGTCCGTCAATACGTAAAATATCAAGAACTTTGAAAGTTTCTTCAAGTGCAGTCACAAAAACTATCAAGCACTATGATGAAACTAGCTCTCATGAGGACTCCCACTGAGAATTTTCCTGCAGTTCTATATTGTTTCTCAACAGGGAATCCATGTTTACTTGACAGAACACAGCCTTTTTTCTTAGGTTTTTGCCACAATAAATGTAATTGAACGACTAGACTAGTTTTTCTGACTAGATTACTAATCTACCGCCTTCCCTCCAAGTCTGAAACCCTACCAACTCTGTGACTCACAAACATCCTGTCCCCTCCCTGACAATCCCACCCACAGTGATTGACAGGCCAAACTGTTAAAGGAATAGTTCGCCCACATTTCTAAATGACACATTGGTTTCATTACCCTTAGTGTCCATAGCCACAGAGCCAATAAAATATGTAATTTTAAGAACATCATTGTGGCAATTCATATCTTGCAGTAAAATTGTAAATATAATTTGAATCTCAAGAGACTGGTTTAGTGTTAAAGGTTATATTACTTAGAAAAAAGCTCTGATCATATGGGCCTAGACAATATCTCAAACATTAACAACACACTGAATTCATACATTTTAATTGTTAAGTCACAACCCATTTTACCAAAATGGGAGGTAAAGTCGTTAAACTATTCAACAATTTAGCTGTGTATTTCGAATAGAATCAAGGAATTAGAATGTATCAGAGGTCACCAAAATAAAGCTTGTTCTGCAAAAAAAATTATCCAGGAGGGCATGCCCCCCGGACCCCCCCCAGCACTCTCTGGCTGGCTACTTCCATGTACTCAGGGAAAAACTGACACACACACCTACCACTTTTACTGACCACACACATGCTGTAGTCTACACACACACACCTTTACACCCCAATCTGTGTCATACACTCCTGATACTCTGCCACTACAACTTGTGTATAAACAGTCATAAAATCACATCTCCCAGACCCTCACTAGTCTCTCTGCTCCTCCCACTCCACTCACTGGTGCGCCATGCTTTGTGGTCTCCCCTCTCGGTTGCGGTTGCCTTGGTTTTGAGTTCCCGCCTCATTTCGTCTTCCCTCCTGTGGTTTGTGTCTCTCTCGCCTACTGTGTTTGTCCGCCCGTCTGTTTGTCTGTGCGTCTCTCCCTCCATCCGTGCATCTGCTCTTGCATTGGGTTATCTCAGGCTGCTGAGGGGCGTGTTAGAAAGGTAATATGACATCCCAGCCACCACCTGCATGTGTGTGTGGTGATCTTATGCCCTACTGCCATTTGTGTGTGCTTGGTTGAGTGTCTGTGAGCCAGAACCGCCATCAGTGCCTCTTAAGTGTGTGTATGTGTGGTTATTTTACATACCAGCCATTGTATGTCAAATCTCACCTGCAGATGCTAAGCTGCAGCCTCCTGTGTTCTCCCTGCCTGAGTCAGTCCTAACCCTAAGGATGGTGTGAGGTTTCATTAGGCTGTGGCCCAAAGTCACACTGATGCAGAGTTATCAATGCAGTGTTGAGGGGAATGAAGCTTGAATATATTAAAAGTCTGCACACCTTGGTGTTTAGGCTTTGATTTATTACAATTCATTGGTTATTACTGTATAATGACTGTTTGCAAACGAAGTGCTACCCAGAACTGAAGAGTTCACATTGGGTGAGATCAATGTTCGACAGCAAAGGAGGGTTGATGGGCTTTATTCCCCCTTCAATGATCAAACATGTCACTAATCACTATTTCCTGGGTGGTTTCCTGTCAGCTCTTGGATTATTCATTGTGCAATAGTATATCATATGAATGTTTCCATAGAATAACTATCAAATTGTTATTGATTGACATGCATGATTGAACATGCATGTGGTCCTTCGTAGCTCATTTGTTAGAGCATGGCACTTGCTACTCCAGGATAGAGGGTCCAATTCCCGGGACCCCCCATACTTAATGTATGCACGCATGACTAAGTCGCTTTGGATAAAAGCGTCTGCTAAATGTCTTATTATTATTATGCATGCATATATATTATTATTGATCTTACTGAATGTTTATATTCTGTGTTTTTCCAGAGATGTGTCGGTGGAGCTGCCCTTTGTCTTAATGCACCCCAAACCCATAGAACTGCCCGTATCCCGCCCACATTCAGGTACCTACAGACTCCCACCACCTCTCCATAAACCCACTATCAGGTCTTTATCTCAGTATTTCGGGTTCCTCTCCTTCCCTTCATTTGCAGTGAATTGAGAGAGTTGAACAAATCCTCTGGCAAGCTTCCACCATATTCTTCCACCTTGTTACATTCACATATTCAAATGTTCCGATCAGTTCAAATTAAGGAAGATGAGCACTTTAGAGTCTCTCAAGTGGCTTGCTTTTTTGTGTGATTGGGAAGCAGTGAATTAGTGGAAACTACTAATCCTATAAGTGAAGAGGAATTGACAAAGTCTTGTGAAATATCTGTCAGTAGTT
Source organism: Salvelinus namaycush (assembly GCF_016432855.1). NCBI lineage: Eukaryota > Metazoa > Chordata > Actinopteri > Salmoniformes > Salmonidae > Salvelinus > Salvelinus namaycush. The sequence goes on along the minus strand of NC_052318.1, from coordinate 32,095,724 downwards.
TAGTTCAGCCTTGTGGGCAGGGAATAACAGTCCCTCACATGCACATCAAATACATAATCTCACTCTGGTATTTCCTGCCTGTAAATTACTATGGAGTTGCCATGGTGACATCACACTGACATGTCATTATCTGTGTGTTCTAACAGCTGTGCCGGAGTCGGACCCTCCCATCGACACCAACCTGATAGAATTTGAATCAAAGTGAGTATTAATCTGGTCTGTCTGACCATTGTAATCACTGCTTCTTTACTGCGTTTACACAGGCTGCCCAATTATTGGCAAAAGACCAATAAGTGAAAAAAATATCAGAATTGGGCTGCTGGTGTAAACGCAGCCAAAGACACCCTAAGACTATTCCCACAGATCTAAAACACTCACACTTCTGCCATGTTTCCTTGTTTCTTGTCGTCCTGCAGTAGTTTCTCCCAAGATGACGACTTTGTGTTCGAGGACTTTGCCCGCCTGCGGCTCAAAGGAATGGCAGACGATGAGGACTGTTAGAGCTCACACACACACTCTTACACACACACACGGTGGGATGAAAGCATGTGGATGGAGAGACGTGGTGGCCTCGTGGTCTTCCCGATGTTGCTTGCGGTGTTCTTTTGTCTTGCTTAAGCCACTTGTCTTCTTGTACATGTTCTCTGTTTTGCGTTCTCGCTGTCTGCAGTGGTTGTTGTTATGGGGGGTGGCAAACAAGCGAAAACCCAGCACCATGTAAATGTTGATGTAATATTGTACCATGGCAATGCTGACAGATCCACAGGTGTCATTTGGCCAGCAGTTTCGAGGTGTTTAATAAGTGCTATAGTGGATAAAAAGTAGATGATTTAAATGTAATAAAGAGGGATGATGTGCCATGGCTGTCCACGCCGAGGGAGTGCCATTAAAAGGAAGGGGGCTTTATCGTTCTTTTTCCACCAATAGTGATTTAAATGTAATTATTTCTACAAATATTGATCATATTGATCATGTATTGATCATTGATATAAAACGAGGTTTAGAGCGTACCTGTAAACACACTGAGAGAAGGGCAAACACACAGACTGACACACTTTGGTTAGTGATGTAATTTAGGCAACCCTTTCATCTGCCCCATCTTGACATTCCTGAGTTTCTACCCTGTCTGTAAAAACCTTCATGTTTTAAGGGAAGAATACGGAGGTTTCTGTGATTCACTCTCTTCTACAATAAAGAGGACAGATGATACGCTCCCACTTACAGTAAACTTGCACACACTGGACCTGCACTGTATAGCCTAGTGATACTCCTCATTGTCAGTTAATCTCAATGCACCACTGACATTCATCAGATTCTTGCACATGGTCTAAGAGAATAGGTATTTTCAAATAATTTCTACATCAGATTCCATTCACTCTTGTGCTGAATCCCAAACTGACCCCTCAGTTTGAGATACATCATTGGTGTCAGAGCTTTGTAGAGCAACAGCGACACCAATGGAGCATGTTTTTCAGCAGTGCTGTGAACTATGATCTGTGATTATTGTTGTTGTGCATCTATGGGTTACCTGTTTGCAGCTCTGCTAAGTGAATATTTGAAAGTGCTGCCACTGAGCTGTGGGAGAGTCTTAATGTCTACAGAAAGTATACTGATATGATTTTGATCGAACATGACAGAACTATTAATATTATTACTATTGTATCATTGACTATGATTATTCTCAATCATTTAATACTTTTGTTTGCCTTAATTTTTTCTTCAGATTTTTTTTTTTTTTAATTAAAGGCAAAATGAATTAAATTCTCTAGTAGATACTCCTTTTCGTGTACGTTCTATCAAGTCTCATATCCAAAGACGGAAGAGAAGTTAATCTCACTGTTGAAGTGATGAAGTCAAGTATCCAAACATGGGCTCAGATGACTTCCTTGTCAGAATTTATTTATCTACAATGTGTGTTCGCGTTAAATTTGATTTGCACAGTAGCTTGTCAGAAGTTATCAAAATGGCATCATGCTTCACCATTTGGGGCTCAAAGTGCCACTGACACATTTATACCTACTTTGCAGAAATGTGTAGTTAGGTAAGCTCCTCTGTGGGCCAGTGAGTGACCATTGAAAAGGATGGTCGCACATAAAAACAGGAAGCAGTCACAGGACAGAGAGTGGTGTATAAGTGAAGTGAAAAACATGACAGAAGTTTGTTACTTTATTGCTCATAGTATTTTAAAACGGTTAATATTAAAACATTGAGTTAGGTCTTAGGTACTCACTTAAATAAGCCTGTACATACAGTATCTGAAATTCACAACAGTATTACAATTTGGTTTATAATTAGCTTTACCTATAGCTACATTGATTAAAATCAATATCTTTCAATAGATAAACATGTAAAAAAAGATTTGAGCCACATTCGAGGTCTGTTTTAGTACAGGAAGCTTTTGGGAAAATGTGTCAAGGTCCACCCTGGGCAGTGCAGTGTGCACCATCCTCCTCTGGTCAAAGCATACCTTGATATTAGTTGGTACGCAAGCGATTGCCTGCCACTGCTGTGTGTTCTGTGTCTGTTTGTGTGTCTCCTTACAGAGAAAAGACAGGAGAATGGACAGTGGGCAGTTATGCATACGTGTCATTACACGTCACTGTGATTAGAGTATGCATACAGATCTACAATAGAAACCCCCCAATGAGGATAATTTAAGGCTATTGGAAGTGTTACTCTGTATGGCAGTTACTGGTTCTGTTGAAGGCCTACCAGTCATCCAGGAGTTGGTCTGCTCACCTGGTCGCAGCATCGCTCTACGGAGATGCTTGTTGAATCGACGGGTGAAACGGCGCCATCTGGCGCCAGCTGTGTGTTCTGTGTCTGTTTGTGTGTCTCCTTACAGAGAAAAGACAGGAGAATGGACAGTGGGCAGTTATGCATACGTGTCATTACACGTCACTGTGATTAGAGTATGCATACAGATCTACAATAGAAACCCCCCAATGAGGATAATTGGGGGAAAAGCATTCAATCACTGTACCTCTATCCACATCCAGTACTACACACCACACACATCTCTCTTAGCCCCAACCACATTTACATTTGTACATTTTAGTAATTTAGCAGACGCTCTTATTCAGAGCGACTTACAGTAGCAATTAGGGTTAAGTGCCTTGCTCAAGCGCACAACAACAGATTTCAGCACTTAGTCTGCTCAGGGATTTAACCAGCGACCTTTCAGTTACACCTAGATATATTATTTTACCTCTAGGGGAAGAGGCTAGGAATTTAAAAGTTCTAAGTATTCAAACTAAGTATAGAACCCTTGCTCTGTCACCTTTCCTGTGCATCATTGTGCCTGTTCACCCTCTCTGCCACCGCCTCCTTCTCATCCATCCATCTCTCCAGAAGCCCCTCTTTCTCTCTCCAGACCGCTGCAAGCCCCTCCCTCAACTCCCGCAACTCCCGCTGCTCCAACCGCAGGGCTGCCAACTCCTTTGATTGGCTCTCCAATCCAAACTCACGCTCTGATAGGCTGGCCTGCAGAATGTTGGCCCCCCTGGCTTGAGTGACAGCTTCCTTCTGATAGCGGGAGACTCTAATAGAAGATGGTGACATGAGTCTATGTAAGTTTATATCAGACAACCTCACAACTAAGATCCCTCTCAGTTTCAGTATCTTTGTAGACAATGTCATGGATCCATTATTAAACCATATAGACTACTGTACCTTAACATTAATCTATGAACAGATTACAATGGTTGATCACATACTGTGATTATCAGTATTGAAGCTCTGCGTCTTTCTGGTACATGGCGGTGGTCAGGTAAGAAACTGTCCGAGAGAGCTTGGGAGGAAGAAGAGGAAGATTGGACTAGTAAGAGCAGGTCAAAAATTAGATAAACAATCACTGTTTTGATCCAATTCTGGGAAAGAAAGGCAAGGAGAAGCAATCTTGTGTACAAGGCCACTATGTAAGGGCTGGGTTGCCAGATGCAGCACAAGAGAAGACATCAGAGAATCCAATTGACTGGATGACATTGAATGGAACCAATGTAGCAGCAGCACCCACAACTCTCTTTCCACAATCTATGGAAAAGTGCACAAGAATCTTGAAACTGACCAAGAAATATGGGTTGAGTGGGACTGGATCCAGTAAGATAATTGACAGTCACCTTTTCTGTTATATGTTCACTCTCTCTGAGGTTGAGGTGTAATTCTCTGTGGTCAGCTGTCATTCCACCATATCCTTCAGAACTGTGGAAAATATTGACATATGGTCAGAGAATGCTGATGGACATCAAATCAAACATTAGGATTGTATGTCAGTTGATCTTTCTAGATCAATAGGATGCATTACAACACATTTGTACAATCCTGGATTTTCTCTAGGTGTTTCCATCTCCTAGCCTAGTCTGACCTTTACTCTGTTCCAGCTGGCACTCCTACCTGGGTCTCCGCTAATTTGGACACTGAAAAGAGACAATCACAATTTTTTTTTATATATTTTTTTATAATAACCATCATATCGAAGTAAATTTGGGAGTCACGCGATGATATGTTGTGTGGTCCTCGCACAACGACTCACGAAAGCATGCAGATCAGATCAGCTACAGATTAACTTCATAGGGTGGTGAGTGAGTTTGATGCTCCTTTCCAATAAATAGGGTCTTATTCTGACAAATAATCTCGTTTTTATCCAGAATAATCTCATAATGTAGGTAGCCTACCCGCACTGCGAGTTGTTGGCTAGAGCGCATGTGCCAAATCCAGAGTGAGCAAATTGGATAATCACTGGATGACGACATCAATCGCACCATTGGAAGACATACCTTGGACGGTAGCCTACAAAAGCCTACTCCTGCTCTTTTCCCGCGATCAATCAAACACATTTGGTGTGTCATCATAGTGGTCTCTGACTTGTGGTCAGACTTGCTCAGGCGGAACAAACTTAAATTTGTGCCTTTTTTCAATGCTGATTTGAATGCCATTGAGAAAACATAAGTGTCATTTTTTCCCGCAAACATCCTTTCTGAATATAAAAGTTATCCTCGAAGTAATCATCTAGTTTTTCAAAAGTATCTGTAATCTGATTACAGAATTTTTGTTGGTAATGTAAAGTATTAAAATGGCTGTTTTTTGTAATCCCTTACATGTAATCTGTTACTCCGCTATCACTGGAGACCAGTGGCGGTCAGTGCCGTTTAAAATGAGGGAGGATGATTTTTTTCTTATGAGCACGGCCTTATTTATATTACAGCATATTGGATGAGTGTCACATATTCCATTCACCCAGCTCAATTTAACAGCGTTGTAACAGCATTACAACATGATACTCAAATTTTACCTATACCCATCACGAGGTTGCTACAACCTATAAATGAAAGTTTACAATGTAGGTGCACACAGGATGAGAGAAAAATTTGAGGTGATACATGGACACAATGATATTCAATACCGCCTTGCACACTCTTGCCTGCATCTAGCTGATATAGGGTGTAATCATTAGTCCAACAGTTACAAACAAGTTTCTATTGGACGTATTCAGGTATGTTTATCCCCGTTTTGTTTTCCATTTAAGAAACTTTTTCTACAGAATCGGCGGAATGAATACACCCCTGATCTCGCGTGAACACAGTTCATTTTCATAGCAGCCACGTTGTTTTCCTTTTCGCAACTATGCGCTCTCCTCTTACCTATTCCTGTTCGCTTGCACAACTGTCATGAGAATTTTCAATCCCAATGATAATAACTAACAATCAATAGCTTTGACCAATCCCCGAGGTTTGTAAGACCATGGGTTTAATAATAATTAGGCAAAGACTCAGTTTATGCAAAAAGTTAGTACAGTTTATTCAGAGAACGTTCTAAAGTCAAGAATGCAAACACAGTCTTTATAACACACACAAACAAGTTCAAATCTTAAACTACGCCTTGCTCAGACAGTCAGTGTTTTTTCACTACACAGATACATTGTTTAATCTGCAACATGTTTCATAATTTTCTGCAAGCCTAACAGTTTCTCCCCTCCATGGGTGGAGACAGAATGTCCTGTAAGGAACACAGTATTACAACTTGTCTGTCGATAGCTCATCATTTGTTTCCCACTTGCACCCTGCTTACATACTAAAAAGGAACAAAAGGTCCTTGTTCTAATTCTGACTAAAACTACACACATCATCAGATTATAGTTTTATGATACTAATACATTTCATACAATTATATGGTTTCAGAGTGGAATTATTTAATCATTATCTTTAAACATATAAATTATTTTATCAACAACACATCAGCTTTCCAAGCCAAACCGCTACACACAGCCTACATTGTTGTCACCATATTAGCTAAAGTAACATCATAGTCAGCATAGCTAATAGAACTAATGCGTTAGTAAACCCGCTACAATCATGCAGTAACGTTACAGTGTACAGTTAGCAGTTACACCGGTGGGCCCCAGTTGCAATAAATTAGTAAAACCAAAAGTTTACCTTGACTTGTAAGAGATACAGTGTTGTATTGGATAGTCATAGCCAGCTAGCTAACATAACATCCCTTTGTTTGAGCAGGGTGTTTCAGTAGACTAAACTAGCTAGCCGCATTTGCTAGCTATGTAATTGAAACTGAAATTTTTAAAAATTACTCTCTTTCTCTCTCTTGCTTCTCCTTCATTTTGGAAGATATTCATTTGTTCTAAACTGTTGTCTATTGTCTTTCTCTCCCTTTGAGTCAACTACTCACCACATGTTTTGCACTGCAGTGCTATCCAGCTGTAGTTTATGCTTTCAGTACTAGATATGTTTTCTGATCCTTTGATTGGGTGGACATGTCAGTTCATTGAGTGCAAGAGCTCTGATGAGTTGGAGGACGTCCTCCGGAAGTTGTCATTATTACTGTGTAACATGCTGACCAGACCGCTTGCGCGCGTGGGTCCGCCATCGCGCGCATGTTGATTTTGTCCACACACACCAGACACGATCAGGAGGACACTCAGGTTGAAATATCAAAACTAATTCTGAACCAACTATATTTATTTGGGGACAGGTCGTAAAGCATTAAACATTTATGGCAATTTAGCTAGCTAGCTTGCTGTTGCTAGCTAATTTGTCCTGGGATATAATCATTGGGTTGTTATTTGACCTGAAATGCACAAGGTCCCCTACACTCCACTGATAAAAGGGTAAACTGAGTTTGTTTCTAGTAATCTCTCCTCCTTCAGGTTTCTTCTTCTTTGAACTTTATATAGCGGTTGGCAACCAACTTTAAGGTGCATTACCACTACCAAGTGGACTGGAGTGTGGACCTCAGTTCATCTTTCAATCACCCACGTGGGTATATGCCCCTAAAAAACAATGAGGAGATGGGAGAGGCAGGACTTGCAGCGCGTCATGCGTCACAAATAGAATCAAGTTCTATTTTAACACCTGGCTACGCAGGAGCTCGTTGACGTGCAATGATTGAATAACATCTATGTGTACATTTATTTTGCAACACTCGCGCAACGTGAGCGGTGTGGTCAGCATGTAAGTCTATAGAAGGGGGTGAGAACCATGAGCCTCCTAGGTTTTGTATTGAAGTCAATGTACCCAGAGGAGGACGGAAGCTAGCTTTCCTCCGGCTACACTATGGTGCTAAACTACAGAGTGCTGTTGAGGCTACTGTAGACCTTCTTTCCAAATTATGTGTTTAAAACTTCTTCTCAATAGGGGGTGCTGTTTGCACTTTGTAATAATTTCGTTCCCAAATTAAACTGCCTCGTACTCAATTCTTGCTCGTACAATATGCATATTATTATTACTATTGGATAGAAAACACTCTCTAGTTTCTAAAACCGTTTGAATTATATCTGTGAGTAAAACAGAACTCGAGTTGGAGCCTTTTTCCTATGTGGATGTGAGAATGCTGAATTCTGCAAGCTGTTCCCAGGTCAGTTTATTAATTTGCCTGTCTTCTATTGGTTGAGATGCACTGCATACGCCTTCCCCTGGATGTCAGCGAATAGTGAGATTTGAAATGGAGTCTCTAGGCAGATCTGAGAGGTCATAAATGGCTTGGGAACGAAGGGTCCAGGCCTTTGTTCACTTCGCTCTGACGCAGGAAGGACCTTGGCATGTCGTACTAGAAAGCTCCGGTTATAGCTCTTAGATATATCCGGCTCTGTTTTTATTCGATATAGCTGTTAAAGACATCATAATGTTGTTATTTTAAACCGAGTTATATCAGTTTATGTCAGTATATTGCGATTTTCGGGTATTTATTTGTGTTGCGTTCTAGGGAGTTGGGGATGTCTGGCCCACATGGCTAATGTTTACTGCTAATTGCAACGTTGAAGACTACATTCTACAACCGAGCAACAATTCTTTTGGACAAAGGACAACTTTCCCAAGATTCTGATGGAAGCACATCAAAAAGTAAGAACTATTTATGCTGTTAATTCGTTGTTCTGTTGAAAAATGTAAAATGCATAATCCGCCATTAATTTCCGTGCGGTCTCGCTTTAACGCACGCTGTATGTCGTAGTAATGTTAATTTTAAAAATGTAACACAGCGATTGCATTAAGAACTAATGTATCTTTCATTTGCTGTCCAACCTGTATTTTTTAGTCAAGTTTATGATTAGTTATCGATTAGAATAGGTGCCTCTCCCAAGATTTCTCCTGACATTTTGTTGGCAGCTTGGCTACTTTTCTCATTGTATAACCACGATTTGTGCCGCTAAATATGCACATTTTCGAACAAACTCTATATGTATTGTGTAATATGATGTTATAGGACTGTCATCTGAAGAATTCTGAGCAGGTCAGTGAAAAAATTAATATCTTTTGCTGGGTTATACGTTATCGCTATTTTTGGCTTGAATCAATGCTGTTGTGTGGTTTGCTATTGTAGTAAGCTAATATAATGCTATATTGTGTTTTCGCTGTAAAACACTTAAAAAATCTGAAATATTGGCTGGATTCACAAGATCTTTGTCTTTCATTTGCTGTACGCTGTGTATTTTTCAGAAATGTTTTATGATGAGTATTTAGGTAATTCACGTTGCTCTCTGTAGTTATTCTAGTCGCTTTGGTGAGAGTTGTGATGGTGGCTGCAATGGTAAACTATGATTTATACCTGAAATATGCACATTTTTCTAACATAACATATGCTATACAATAAATATGTTATCAGACTGTCATCTGATGAAGTTGTTTCTTGGTTAGTGGCTATTTATATCTTTATTTGGTCGAATTTGTGATAGCTACCTATGCAGGAAAAAAATGGTGGAGTAAAAAAAGTTGTGTCTTTTGCTAATGTGGTTAGCTAATAGATTTACATATTGTGTCTTCCCTGTAAAACATTTTAAAAATCAGAAATGATGGCTGGATTCACAAGATGTGTATCTTTCATCTGGTGTCTTGGACTTGTGATTTAATGATATTTAGATGCTAGTATTTACTTGTGACGCTATGCTAGGCTATGCTAGTCAGCTTTTTTACTGATGGGGGTGCTCCCGGATCCGGGATTGGGAGGAATTAGAGGTTAATCAATTATTTGGTGACGTGATTATATTTAGTATAGTTTTAACTAAAAATAACAACTTTTAAAATGTTTTACAATTTTTATTTGAATGAAATTCACTGAGGAGGATGGTCCTCCCCTTCCTTCCTCCTCCACTGCTGGACCCAGTGCTTGACTTGGATCAGCATCAACAGAGTGGAGACTGAAACGCCTACACCAGTAGAAATTCATTTTTTTCGAGCTGAAAGACAATAGCCATGATGTTGCAGAACAATTTAAGTCAATAAGTAATCGTTTTATTGACTTAAAGTGACAAACACAAACTGAAAATTAGTGCCAACAATGTGTATTTTCCTCAGTGTTGGAAAAAGTATAAAATTGTCATACTTGAGTAATAGTAAAGATGCCTGAAAAGAAAATTACTCAAGTGAAATTCACCCAGTAAAATACTACTTGAGTAGTTATAAGTATTTGGTTTTAAATATACTTAAGTATCAAAAGTAAATGTAATTGCTAAAATATACTTAAGTATCAAAAGTAAAAGTATAAATTATTTCACATTCCTTATATTAAACAAACCAGATGGCACAGTTTTCTATTTACGGATAGCCAGGGGCACACTCTAACACTCAGACATAATTTACAAACAAGCATTTGTGTTTATTGAGACCGCCAGACCAGTGATGTTCTCTTGATAAGTGTGAATTGGACCATGTTCCTGTGCTGCTAAGCATTTAAAATGTAAGGAGTACTTTTGGATGTCAAGGAAAGTGTATGGAGTAAAAAGTACATTATTTTGTTTAGGAATGTAGTGGAGTAAAAGGAAAAGTTGTCAAAAAATATAAATAGTAAAGTACAGATATATATTTTTAAACTACCTATGTAGTACTTTAAAGTATTTTTACTGAAGTACTTTACACCACTGCTTTTCCTATGAAATGACATGCACATTTCTTTTTAGCCTACATTTAGTTTCAGGGCTGGGTTTTATTTGAATTGTACCACCCACCAGCATGGCATTGTTTATTAATCAGAAACACCTGCAAAGTTCGCAAGTCGCGACTGAGCTGAGCAATATAAAAGATCATATTTGTCTGCAGCAAAGATGGTGGATAAATAAAGATAATTCACTCAGGCCGTTTACCATTTAAAAATGTTTGTCAGTTGTCACGTTCCTGACCTGTTTTCTGTTGTTTTGTATGTGTTTAGTTGGTCAGGGCGTGAGTTGGGGTGGGCATTCTATGTTATGTGTTTCTATGTTTAGGTTCATTGGTATTAGCCTTATATGGTTCTCAATCAGGGACAGGTGTTTGACGTTTCCTCTGATTGAGAACCATATAAAGGTAGGCTGTTCACACTGTTTGTTTGTGGGTGATTGTCTTCCGTGTCTGTATGTCTACCACACGGGACTGTTTCGTTTGTCGTTTCGTATATGTAGTCTGTTCCTGTTCGTGCGTTCTTCGTAGTTTGTAAGTTCTCAAGTCAGGTCTGTCTACATCGTTTATTTGTTTTGTAGTTTGTTATAGTGTTTTCGTGTTTCGTCTTTACTTTAATAAATTCATTATGTCATATCACAACGCTGAGCTTTGGTCCAATCCCTACTCCTCCTCTTCGGACGAAGAGGAGGAGAACGACCGTTACATCAGTTCCGGTCTACTTAACGGGGTGGGTCTCCCATAGACAGCAATACAATAGCAGCTGTGTCTGGTCTAGGCCTAGTTCATTGACTATTATTGAACTAGAAAAAAATGAGAGAGTAGTGTCTCGCTTCCTTTTCCATCTCTGGCTACAGCTTTTCATAGTAGCCTACACTTGGCTGCCTGAGCCATAGAGTAAATTAAAATAGGGGTGCAAACGTATGACTGTCCTATATAGAAAATGTACCCAAGATAGAAAATTCCACAAACTTGTTTATTTTGTCCTGTTGTTACATCAGCTATTGGTGTTTCGTGTCCGATGCGCTCAGGGTGTTGTTACATACAGTGGCGTGTATTCATGGATGCCAAGGGAAGCCAGGCTTCCCCAAAACATTTACCAAGAAAAAAATACAAAAACATAAAATAATTGATCTTTCGTCTCTCTGTATTTCATAATTTGGTCTTGGCGCACCAAAAAAAGTGTCAAGGGAAGCCAGCTTGGATTTGGCGTCACTCCTATCAAATCCCATTGAGAGCATACGCCACTGACAGAAAAGCTTGAATTGTTGCATTTCGTTTCGTTGTTGTCCTCCGGTGGCTAGCTTAGAGCCACCCTGGCTAAAATTGTCCCTTTCCTAAATTAGCCATGGATGGAGATGGGGATTTGGACTGGTGGTTTTACTTAATTCTCCGTGCTGGCCAATGATTATAAAGGTGATTCTGATCCAACCATTAATTAATTCATTGTTGTGCCCCTGCCCTGAGAGGTTGAAAGTTAATATTTAGCTGGATGTAGACAGCTAATGTTAACTACATAACGTTGCCCATGAATGGAAGTTATGCTAGCGAGCAAGCATTTTAGCCAGGTAGCCTAGGACAACAAAAAATAAAAGCGTATACTGTATCACAGTGATACTCTACAAGTAGTGTGAGTCAACATGTTTTTATACTTGCACGAACGCGCACACACACACACACATAAATCAAGCATTTCGCTACACCCGCAATAACATCTGCTAAATATGTGTATGTGACCAATAAAATTAGATTTGATCAGAACCATGGACAGCCACATCATATTTAGCTTATGTTGATTGGAATAAATTGTTTTTGGTATCATTTAGTTGTCACTGTATTAGACTAAACAGAGGTGATTTGAGGATGTTGAAATGGTGCTAGAATAGTGGAAGCAGCTCCTGTTTTCTTTGCGACTTGAGGTAGGTAGACTAACTCCTTGCTTCTAAATGAATAGTTTTTTAGTAGTACGAAAATGTCAGAAACATTAACTTGCTTAACCATGCTGTAGGTATGTATGTTACTCTACATGCAGTATGCTTTGTGGACTTCACTGGACCGAGGTTGCTATCCGGTTTTGTGATTAAAAAAAAGGTGTGGTTGAATTTATTCTGCCACTATGTCTTATTATTTCGGCCTTTAGGCCTATACATCACGGTCGCAAGGCGGGGGGTGGGGGGGTTTGGCTTCCCCAGAGATTTTACCCATGCACCGCTACTGGTTACATATAATTTGCGGCATGTATCTTGAGCAAAGTCATTGTAGCCTATCATTTCACTTCCCCTATCTGTGAGAACCATAGCATGAGCCTACCAAATGTTGCACTGTGTCCATTACAATGTAGAAAAACGTGTCTCTAGTCCAAATCGTTTAATATTTAGGCTATCCATATTATCAAAGCTTCATCTTCTTTGTATTTCTATGGTAGATTCGCGACCGCAATTTATGGAAGATGCCAAAACTTTTGAGATAACAATAGATGTCAAAGCTACTCCCCTATCCATCTTTGGTGAAGTTTTCCCTACATGCTTATGACAAATCCAGATCCAGGATCTGTGCCACTGCCCGTCTGCCCAGCGCCGCCTGAGCTGCCCGTCTGCCCAGCGCCGCCTGAGCTGCCCGTCTGCCCAGCGCCGCCTGAGCTGCCCGTCTGCCCAGCGCCGCCTGAGCTGCCCGTCTGCCCAGCGCCGCCTGAGCTACCCGTCTGCCCAGCGCCGCCTGAGCTGCCCGTCTGTCCAGCGCCGTCTGACCCGCACGTCTGCCCTGAGCCGTCAGAGCCGCCCGTCTGTACTGAGCCGCTAGAGCCGTCCGTCAGTCAGGAGCCGCTAGAGCCGCCCGCCAGTCAGGAGCCACCAGAGCCGCCCGCCAGTCAGGAGCCGCCAGAGCCGCCCGCCAGTCAGGAGCCGCCAGAGCCGCCCGCCAGTCAGGAGCCGCCAGAGCCGCCCGTCAGTCCGGAGCTGCCTTTCAGCCCGGAGCTGCCTTTCAGTCCTGAACTGCCTCTCAGTCCTGAGTTGCCCCTCAGTCCGGAGCTGCCCCTCAGTCCGGAGCTGCCCCTCAGTCCTGAGCTGCCCCTCAGTCCTGAGCTGCCCCTCAGTCCTGAGCTGCCCCTCAGTCCTGAGCTGCCCTTCAGTCCTGAGCTACCCCTCAGTCCTGAGCTACCTCTCAGTCATGTGCTACCTCTCAGTCATGAGCTACCCCTCAGTCCTGAGCTACCCCTCAGTCCTGAGCTGCCCCTCAGTCCGGAGCTGCCCCTCAGTCCGGAGGAGTTTCCTCAGTCCAGAGGCGCCCCTCAGTCCAGAGGTGCTCCTCAGTCCAGTGGGGCCCTTTATTAGGGTTCCCAGGCCAAGGTCGGCGGCGAGGGTCGCCGCTAAAAGGACGCTAAGAAAGCGGACAAAGACAATGGTGGAGTAGGGTCCACGTCCAGCGCCAGAGCTGCCACCGCGGACAGATGCCCACCCAGACCCTCCCCTATAGGTTCAGGGGGGGGGGGGGGGGGTACTGTCACGTTCTGACCTTTATTTCCTTTGTTGTGTCTTTATTTAGTATGGTCAGGGCGTGAGTTGGGGTGGGAAGTCTAGTTTTGTATTTCTATGTTTTTCCTATTTCTGTGTTTGGCCTGATATGGTTCTCAATCAGAGGCAGGTGTTTTGTGTTGTCTCTGATTGGGAACCATATTTAAGTAGCCTGTTTTGTGTTGGGTTTTGTGGGTGGTTGTCTTCAGTCTTCGTGTGTCTGCACCAGACAGAACTGTTTCGGTTTTTCACGTTTGTTGTTTTGTTCAGACCTGAAAGCGCATGTGCGAGCAAGGATGCCTACAAACCTGACTCAGTTACACCAGCTCTGTCAGGAGGAATGGGCCAAAATTCACCCAACTTATTGTGGGAAGTTTGTGGAAGGCTACCCGAAACGTTTGACCCAAGTTAAACAATTTGAAGGCAATGCTACCAAATACTAATTGAGTGCATGTAAGCTTCTGACCCACTGGGAATGTGATGAAAGAAATAAAAGCTAAGTCATTCTCTCTACTATTATTCTGACATTTCACATTCTTAAAATAAAGTGGTGATCCTGACTGACCTAAGACAGGGAATCTTTACTAGTATTAAATGTCAGGAATTGTGAAAAACTGAGTTTAAATGTATTGGCTAAGGTGTATGTAGACTTCTGACTTGAACTGTAGATGTTCACTTGACAAGTTCTATGACAATTATTGTTTTCATTTTGTCATGCCAATTTTGAGCAGAATTCATTGTGACTAATTTGTTTTTAAGGTCCAGAGAACAAGGTGCAAGGGGAAAATAACAAGGTATGGGCACATTTTGCAATCCATTTACAAGCTGAAGTTAGCAATACAGATACTTTGAACTGGTATAGGTGAGGATGGTTTGACTAAACCCCCCATATAATTAGAATAATATTTATGTATGTTCTACCCATTATGTTGATATGACAGAACCACACATATTTTTACTTTCTCAGGGTAATCCTCCCCCCTCTTCCAAGTGCAAATCCAACTCCTGTGTAAGTGTGGCTGCATTTACACAGGCAACCCAATTCTGATATTTGTTTCACTTATTGTTTTTTTTACCAATCAGATAAATTCTTTAGCCAATAATTGGGCAAAATATCAGAATTTGGCTGCCTGTGAAAACTCAGCCTATCCTTTTCTGAAACCTGAAGGCTCATTAGGTCCCAGAGCTTGAGTCACACAGACGCCTACAGTCAAGGGTTAAATACCTGATCGGTCACATAGAGTCAATTGGATATTATATGTGGTTAGAAATTGTGTGACAGATCCTCTTCTACACTGTGTTTGTCAGATGCTAACCATCGCAGATATGAAAAACCTGGGAGGACTTGGCGATAACATGAAAATTTGTAAAAAAATCTGATCTGATATATTATGACACAAAGGCAAAGAAAAAACGATTTATTTTCCATGTGGGTCTGACTGATGACACAGCCAGTATCAAAGTCACTGTATATGGGAAGGAGTGATATGACTTATTCCAAGAGGGAAGCTTTTACCAGTTCAAAGCTCTCATTGTGGAAGGGGATATAGTGAAGGTCACAAAAAAAGCAAAGTGTCCAAAAAAAGCTAATTAGAAGTTCCTCAGAGGCTGGAGTTGGAGGCAAGGATGCTCATTGAACCGGCCCACCATCCAATCTGCTCCATCACTGATGCCAAGGCCTCTTACCCAGGCAGCTAGATGAGCATTGATGGAACTGTTATTGATGTGAGTCATACAGTACCTCTTTAAATGACCTTTAAATAACCCTTTGCTAATTGTTTTAGTTAACTATACCCTCTCTTTGCTCAGATGACACCTGTGAGTAAAGTGAATGTGAAAAAGGAGAGCACCAGGAAGTTGATTGAGCACCGCAGCCTGACCTTGCAGGATGAGACTGGTTCTATTGAGGTCTGTCTCTGGAGAGAGCAGAACTGCCGTGCTTTGGTTGGAGATGCCGTAAGGGTGACCAATGTGTACTCCAGTGAGTACTTTGACAGTATTTCTCTTAACTCAACTGGAAGAACCAGGGTTTATAAGGTGGGTCCTGTTACTAAGGGCCGGGTGGTCTGCCATTGCCTCTGCTTTTCAAATAGACGATCAGCTCTTTATTGCAGGCTAGTGATGATATTCATATAAAACCTATAAATGTTATGGTCTCTCTCACTCTCTGTGGTGTAAATTAGGTCCAGCCTGCTACTTTGGAGACTGTGAGGCTGTCTATTGAAGCAATT
Source organism: Salvelinus namaycush (assembly GCF_016432855.1). Taxonomy (NCBI): domain Eukaryota; kingdom Metazoa; phylum Chordata; class Actinopteri; order Salmoniformes; family Salmonidae; genus Salvelinus; species Salvelinus namaycush. Next base: position 32,079,608 of record NC_052318.1, on the reverse strand, counting down.
GAAAAGTGCACTAAGATGGAGGTGACCCTGGAAACAGACAGATGGAAAGCTGAGACTCTTCAATGTGGCATCGGAGATCCTGGTACAGACCTATGGCATTAAACTTGAGGGAGACTTTGGAGAGAGGCTTCTTAAGATAATGCCGCGTTCTGCAGAGGCAAAAATACAAGGCAATAGAATTACAACTCTCACAAAGATTGAAGTCCATCCTGAATGATAAAAGGTTTTGTGGATGAAAGTTGGATTACTGGCAACTTTGGCCACATAACCAATGACTTGAGCTAGAATATAATTGTTAATGTATTGATTTGTATTTTTACTTATACTTTTTCATTTTGTAATGAACTGAGCTGAAGTGGTACACCACAAACAAAATATCATTGAATCCAAGATTTGTCTGATTTCAGTTTAATTCCGCATGTAAAACCATTGTATTTCACCAGTGGTAAGAGAGGGGTAATGGGTTTCTATCTTTAAACTATTATACACAATGTATTCAGCTAAAATAAATTGCTTTTATTAGAAGCTGAAAAGAGACCTGGCTGATGCCTGTATTATAAATACTGTACATAGGGCTCTATTTCAATCTCTATGCGTGATAAAAATGTAATGGTAATTTCCAATTGAGCAGACATATGCAGCGTTTACCGTAAATGCAGTCTCCGTCAACGCGGGACCATTGCCTTTAAATTTCAATTGAGCTTTAATGCTGAACTTCCGCAATATGGATTGAATAGAGCCCATCAAACCCCAATGTTTATCCTTGCCACCGTCATGTTTTCTTTTCGGGGAGGCGCAGCTATGGCCTTTTGTCAAACATGTATAGTCAAGGAAGCAATTTCCTTTTTATCCTTCCAGTTTATTGCAGGGAACATCTACAAGAGACTGAGGTCCTTCACATCAAGTACCATTTAGTTAGATCCTTTCACATCATTACACTCAGGAAAACAAACACATTAAATAAATACTTCATTCAAACATTTGGTGCACCATATTTTTCTGAGGAACTACTACATAAGTGACTAACAAATTAAGAGCTATATCTCAACAGCATACAATTCACAACAGCACAAACACAAAAGACAGTACACAAAATGTACATATTTAACCATTTTTGACATCTCTCTTGATTTGACCAACATTGACCATTATGAATTTGCAGTATATTCACATTTCTCTATTGAAACAGGAGATCATTCTACATCTTTTTGTAACTTTGTAGTTTCTGTTGCATCTAGGAATTTGTGTTGAGTTATCTAGCACACATGATGTATGCACTGAAATGGTCCTTGAGGGGAACAAGATTTACAATTTTATTCACCATGATCAATTTACAGTTTGCATTTTTGGGTTACAGTTTTGGTCAATTCAATAAATAGTTGTATGCAAATACAAGGAATGATAGATTTCAGTCATTAGCATATAACAGAGAGGACTTATGTTGAATGTTTTACTCTGAAGTTACAAATAAATAGCTTTTTATAAGGTTGCTTCCCTTGAGAACTTGAAATAGAGTGTGTGTGTGTGTGTGTGTGTGTAATCTTCTGATGCTGCAGGGGAACTTATGTCACCATGTACTCCTGGCGCTTGTTGAGTCGAACCTGGCAGAGTGACACCGCCCCCACTGCAACATAAATGGCTGCTGCGATGAAGCAGTTGATGCCCACCTGGTTGTAGAGTCCATATATGGTCCCCGGGGGGTTCTTACTGTGGGGCAGAGAGAGAGATGAAAGAAAGAGTTGAGTTTGGGGGAAAACCCAAGAGAGACAACATGGGATGGTTTTCTAAGGGTGAATTCAACAGGGATCTAAACTAGAAGAGAAACTCAGTTCATTGTAAGGGTCTAATGGTTCCTTTTCTTCACACCACTTACTCATTGCGGATGTCCTCCTCTGTGAAGGGCACGTCCTCAATCAGTACAGCAGACTTTGCACTGAAGAAGATCCCCAACATCACCTACAATACAACAAGAGAATACATATGTTATGCATTATGCACATTCAGTGTAGTCAGAGAGTAAAGGGGTTTGGATTACGGGGCCAATTAGGGCCTGTCATGCCAAATAGTGTCCCCCTCTACGGGATTCGATGAGTTCTAGCTTCTGTTGCCAAAACTTGCAACATTCTGACCGGATTACGTAATGAACCAAAGCATCCGTTGCTATGCTGGTTGCTTGGCTCCTTTTTACCTGGTAGCGGTTGCGAAGGAGGATGCGGGCAGTCCTAGTTCACCTCAAACACTCACCTAGTCCTCGCAAAATGATTACCTCAGATTTGCTCTCCAAGGACAGTTTTTTATGGCAGTGACAACCTGCTAACTACCTGCTTCTTCAGAGGACCGAAAAGACTGGGAAGAGAACATTTTCTTTACCATGTATGTCTTTACAGTGCCTTGCAAAAGTATTCACCCCGCATTTTTCCTATTTTGTTGCATTACAACCTGTAATTTATTTGGATTTCATGTAATGGACATAGACAGAATAGTCCAAATTGGTGAAGTGAAATTCAAAAAAATGACTCGTTTCAAAAAATAAAGTGTTGCGTGCATATGTATTCACCCCCGTTGCTATGAACCCCCTAAATAAGATATGGTGCAACCAATTACCTTCAGAAGTCACATAATTAGTTAAATAAAATCCACCTGTGTGCAATCTAAGTGTCACAATCTCAGTACATATACACCTGTTCTGAAAGGCCCAGAGTCTGCAACAACCCTAAGCAAGTGTCACCATGAAGACCAAGGAGCTCTCCAAACAGGTCAGGGACAAAGTTGTAGGAAAATAACAGATCAGGGTTGGGTTATAAAAAATTATCAGAAACTTTGAACATGCCACGGGGCACCATTAAATCCATTATTGAAAAATGGAAAGAATATGGCACCACAACAAACCTGCCAAGAGAGGGCCGCCCACCAAAACTCACAGACCAGGCAAGGAGGGCATTAATCAGAGGCAACAAAGAGACCAAAGATAACCCTGAAGGAGCTGCAAAGCTCCACAGAAGAGATTGGAGTATCTGTCCATAGGACCACTAAGTCATACACTCCACAGAGCTGAGCTTCACAGAAGAGTGGCCAGAAGAAAGCCATTGTTAAAGAAAAAAATAAGCAAACATGTTTGGTGTTCGACAAAAGGCATGTGGGAGACTCCCCAAACATACGGAAGATGGTACTCTGGTCAGATGAGACTAAAATGTAGCTTTTTGGCCATCAAGGAAAACGCTATGTCTGGCGCAAACCCGACACCTCATCACCCCGAGAACATCATCCCCACAGTGAAACATGGTGGTGGCAGCAGCATGCTGTGGGGAGATTTTCCCCATCGGGCAGGGACTGGGAAACTGGTCAGAATTGAAGGAATGATGGATGGCGCTAAATACAGGGAAATTCATGAGGGAAACCCGTTTCAGTCTTCAAGAGATTTGAGACTGGGACGGAGGTTCATCTTCCAGCAGGACAATGACTAAGCATACTGCTAAAGCAACACTCGAGTGGTTTAAGGGGAAACATGTAAATGTCTTGGAATGGCCTAGTCAAAGCCCTGACCTCAATCCAATTGAGAATCTGTGGTATGACTTAGATTGCTGTACACCAGTGGAACCCATCCAACTTGAAGGAGCTGGAGCAGTTTTGCATTGAAGAATGGCCAAAAATCCCAGTAGCTAGATGTGCCAAGCTTATAGACATACCCCAAGAGACTTGCAGCTGTAATTGCTGCAAAAGGTGGCTCTACAAAGTATTGACTTTGTGGGGGTGAATAGTTATGCACGCTCAAGTTCTGTTTTTTTGTGTTTTTTTGTTTGTTTCACAATAAATATTTTGCATCTTCAAAGTGGTAGGCATGCTGTATCAATCAAATAATACAACCCCCCCCAAAAATGTAATTCCAAGTTGTAAGGCAACAAAATAGGAAAAATGCCAAGAGGGGTGAATACTTTCACAAGCCACTGTATTTAAGTACATATTGTTAAATAGGAACAAATCATTTAAGCTGTTTTTAGATTGACGTTGCTAGCTACTGTACTTATATACCTCAGCCTGCTTAGCCAGCTACAGGAGCTGGCTAGCTAGCCAGACCGGTTATATTCTGTCACCAATGGCTTGTGTTTATACATTTTTTACAATTTGTTTTCTATGGTACATAAGACATATTTCAATGTCTTACATTGTCAATAGATATTGCTTTCCTACCCCCTCCTCCAGGTTTGGTGAATGGACGAGGAGGTATCCCGTCCACCAGAACCAGTGAGTTCGGATCAGTCTGATTTTCTGTGCTCTGAGTCGGACCAGCTTGAGGTAGGCTATACCTTCCAAATGTGTTGTAAGGTACATATCTCCCATTTATAACACTGCACTAATCCATCACATTTTCTCACAGTAAAGTGTAACCTGTGTGTTTGCTTGTTTACATCTGTCTCCTACCCTGTTCCCTTTAACTCTGCTTCTGTTCTCCAGGACCTAGGGGTTCTGTTCAACACCCAGACGTGGATCCACCTGATGTCCTCCATTACCAACCACCCTCCAACTTTTCATTACATCAACTACAGCTACTGTTGTCATTATCTGCTAAGAAAGTTCTTGCTCTATCATACTGGGTACATAAATATGTGAAATACACAGATTAAAAACACTAGCACTGCAAACACTCAGAACAAAGAGAGCAGCAGTGCCTGGACTTTGTAGTCTCCTTCAAGTCCCCCTTCTGAGACTGGCTGCCTGTTGAGAACAAGTGACAGGCAGAACCTCCCACCCACACAGCAACCACCTCCTCTATATCCCACACACCAGAATTCAGTATTTTAGTCTGTGAGTGTACAAAAAATCTGAAAATAAATTACTGGCAAACGTTGATAGGTTTTGGTACCGTTGTGTATTAAAATCTTTAATATTGCCAGGTTCACAGCTGCTTCATAAGGTGTTCCTTATTGTAAGTTATCCTTTGTTGGTATTTATTTGTTCTACATTATTCATTGTTGTATCCTTGGACCCACAAATAAATATATACATTTATATAAAAAAAATACAAAAAAATACACACAAAACCACAAGGGCATATTAATGAGCTATGCGAGATAGAAAAAAATTCATCAAATCATAATAGAGGACTACTGAAATTATATTTCAGTGTAGATAAGGGAAGCATCCGATTGGAGTTTTCACTCACTACCAAATATGGTGATGTGAGGAAGCCCAGTGGCTGGCAGTGGGAGGAGATGGAGCAAGATGGATTTTGGCAGACATTCTGTTCATATTCTCATGGATGAAACATTATCTCCATACAGTTTTCTGTTTTCAAAACTAGAATCTGTAACAAACAGAGTGTACTGTATTTTGTAGACTTTAGTCTTTGCCAACGTTTCTAAAAACGGCATTGTTTAGGAGTGCAAGGGCGAATTGAGTTATTCCACACGTGCACAGAAATATGCAAATAAATGCTAGAACGCGCCAATAGGATCTCACTAGCTCGTGCTTGGCTCTGCACACATCGTTGTTTGTTCTGCCCACTAGGATTAATTTACTCCCAATGGAAACGACAGGCTCTGGTCTATATTGGGTTAGTTATAAAAATCTGTTTTCACCAGAGAAGAAGGGTCATGGCTAGAAGGGATCTAGCTTTTGTCAGGATTTACTTTTCGTAACAGGTTTAGCAGAAATTGCACAGCTGGTTAGGAGAATTAGGCTAAGGTGGGGAAAAGGGTTAGGGTTAGCTAAAATGCAACGCCCTAACCCCTAGACATGACCGAGAGGAAGAGGTAAAGCGAGAGGGATAAAGAACAAACAGCAAAAACATACATGATCAATTACAAATATTAGAATGAACTATTAAAGACTACCAGAATCCCACTGGATTCTCCAATTACATTGAATGAACTACAGGACAAAATACAAACCCTCCAACCCAAAAAGGCCTATGGGGTTGATGGTATCCTAAATGAAATGATAAAATATACACACCACAAATTCCAATTGGCTATACTTAAACTCTTTACCATCATCCTCAGCTATGGCAAATTCCCCAATATTTGGAACCAAAGACTGATCACCTCAATCCACAAAAGTAGAGACAAATTTGACCCCAATAACTACCGTGGGACGTGTCAACAGCAACCTTGGGAAAATCCTCTGCATTATCATTAACAGCAGACTTGTACATTTCCTCAGAAAAAACCCTGTACTGAACAAAATGTCAAATAGTTTTTTTTACCAAATTACCGTACAACAGACCACGTATTCACCCTGCACACCCTAATTGACAAACAAACAAACCAAAACAAAGACAAAGTCTTCTCATGCTTTGTTGATTTAAAAAAAAGAAGCTTTCGACCTAATTTGGCATGAGAGCCTGCTATACAAATTGATGGAAAGTGGTGTTGGGAGAAAAACATACGACATTATAAAATCCATGTAGACAAACAACAAGTGTGCGGTTAAAATTGGCAAAGAAACATTTATTTCCATAGCGCTGGGAGATGAGACTGGGATGCAGCTTAAGCCCCATCCTCTTCAAAACATGATTTAAAAAATAAATATATATATATCAACGAATTGGCATGGCCAATAAAACAGTTCGCTGCACCCGGCCTCACCCTACCAGAATCTGAAGTCAAATGTCTACTGTTTGCTGATGATCTGGTGCTTCTGTCCCCAACCAAGGAGGGCCTACAGCAACACCTAGATCACAGGTGTCAAACTCATTCCACGGGGGGCCGAGTGTCTGCGGGTTTTCGCTCCTCCCTTGTACTTGATTGATGAATTAACATCACTAATTAGTTAGGAACTCCCCACACCTGGTTGTCTAGGGCTTTATTGAAAGGAAAAACCAAAAACCTGCAGACACTAGGCCCTCCGTGGAATGAGTTTGACACCCCTGACCTAGATCTTCTGCACAGATTCTGTCAGACCTGGGCCCTGACAGTAAATCTCAGTGAGACAAAAGTAATGGTGTTCCAAAAAAGGTCCAGTTCCCAGGACCACGAATGCCCTAGAGCACACAAAAAAATCAATATATACCTCAGTGCCATAGGTAACTTCCACAAAGCTGTGAACGATCTGAGAGACAAGGCAAGGGCCTTCTATGCCATCAAAAGAACATAACATTTTACATATCAATTATGGTGGGTATAATTTGTGGAACGTTTCAACAGGAATCTGTTCCAAAAACGTTGTAAATAACAAGGTTGCCAACAAAAAGTTTAAGAATAAGCTACGAGGTGAGATGATGCCTATTCGGCAGCTAGTTAATTGATCGTGCTACTTTGTATGTGTTGTTTGTTGGCAACCTTGTACTTTACAAAGTTTTTGAAATAGATTCCTGTTGGAACGTTCCACAAACTATACCCACCATACCAATTAGGATCTGACTAACAATACTGGAATCAGTTATAGAACCCATTGCCGTTTATGGTTGTGAGGTCTGGGGTCCGCTCACCAACAAAGAATTCACAAAATGGGACAAACACCAAATTGAGACTCTGCAAAAAATATCCTCAGTGTACAACATAAAACACCAAATAATGCATGCAGAGCAGAATTAGGCCGATACCCGCTAATGATACAAATCCAGAAAGGAATAATTAAATTCTACAACCACTTAAAAGGAAAGCAATTACTAAGCCTTCCATAACCTACAGAGAAATAATAAACCTGGAAAAGAGCCCCCTAAGCAAGCTGGTCTTTGGGCTCTGTTCACAAACAGAACCCCAGGACAAAAACACAATTAGACCCAACCAAATCTTGAGAAAACACAGATAATTACTTGACAAAAACAGAAAAACTACAGTGCTATTTGGCCCTAAACAGAGAGTACACAGTGGCAGAATACCTGACCACCGTGACTGACCCAAAATTAAGGAAATCTTTGACTATGTACAGACTCAGTGAGCATAGCCTTGCTATTGAGAAAGGCCGCAGAAGGCAGATCTGGCTCTCAAGAAAAGACATGCTATGTGCACACTGGTTTAAGCCGCAACATTTTTTTTTAAATAGTCTGAGTTTTTAAAATGCAGATTTCTGAAAGCTAATAATGCGACCACTGATTATACTTTCCTGTGGATATAGTGTGACACATTCCTACCTGCAAACGGACCAACCGGTAAAGTTAAGTATTATTTTATTTAACATTCTGGTTTGTAGAGGTCGTGAGAGGAAACTTTCCTGATCCAAATGCTAATTTATACCCGACGTTGAATCCAATGCAATTCAACATCTGGTCTCCAGGCTGCTAGCTAGCTTGCGGCAGCCCAACTAGGCTCTAATTATCAGATAATGAAAAGCTAAAGTTACTTTAGCCCACAATCACCTACAGGTGTCTTATCAAAAAACATGACTGTTAAGTAGCTAATATCGAAAGGTGGAAAATCGTGACACGACCTATAACTAACGCTAGCTAGCTATAGCAGATACTTTACTGGCAAGGATGGGGTGGGAGCTAACGTTAGCCAGCTAATCCTTACCAGCATGATGACTCCCCATATGCTGATCACTATTCCACAAGCGGCCATTTTCGGACCACAGAATAAAAGGGATGGCATCCTTGTACTTTATCTTTTCTAACAAAACAAACAATTTCGATACACTAATCTAAAACAGTATTTTCTTTTCTCAAAGGACGAGCGTCGTCCTAGACTCCATAAGATGACAATCGTTTCCTTCGTTAATTTCCGTAAATGTTCGTCTATTGCGGTACGAAAGCCAATCAAAATTGGTCCTTAGTCAGGCCCCGCCTTCTTCCTTTCTCGAATCTCGCGCGACAGTCACCAGGCTAGCTAGCTAGTTAGTTAACAAATCTTTATTAATTTATTTGACCGTCTTGTTGCGAAATTGAAAAATGTAGTTTTCAAACGATAAAGTTACACTTCGTAAACGCATTAGTCTATGCGAATTTGTCTTGCGTCTTAATTGTTGAAACGCTTAATTTGCCGCCTTTTATTGTAACTACCCTGCTAACGTTAGCTTCCCTTAAGACATTTGCTATTGTTGTTGCCTGGGATAGCGAGCTACAGTAACAGCCCAAAATGACTTCAGCCTCTACTAAGGTACGAACAGTCTAAGATCTTAAACAGTGCTTCTCTATTTTACTAGTAACCATGGTGTGAATGCGTCATATGATATGGCCCTAAGCTAATTCAATACTATTACGTTTCCATGTCTCTATTTCTGTGACAGGTGGGAGAAATCTTCTCTGCAGCAGGAGCAGCCTTCACCAAGCTGGGTGAGCTTACCATGCAGCTGCATCCAGTAGCTGACTCTAGCCCTGCAGGGTGAGTGTACACTCTCTTTCACTCACTCAAAACAATATGGGGATTAAGGTGTAGTTATTCCACAATAACAGAGTGATGCTGAGACTCCGATTTTTCACTTTAAAATATATGTCAAACAAAATCCATTGATTGCTAAGTTAAACATACCATACAACTCTATGCACAAGGACTACTTAACAATTTCCACAGAACATTTTACAAAAACACATTTACTTGAATAATAATGCGGATGCAACGTTTGGTAATAGAATGACAGCACAAACCGTCAAAAATGTAATAAAAGTAAATGGATTTTTGTTAAAAGTAGTAGTTGTCAGTGGTGACCCGTCATGATTTTTTTTGGGGGGGGCTTGCCTGTTTTGCATGTTATTTTGGCATTAATATGTGTCACATATCAGTTTCGAACAATGTACAAATATATATTGAGTTAATAAAGCCGCATACAAACATGGTCTCTTTTTTTATTTTCTTGAGTAAGGCAGCTCCAAAATGCAGGTGTTTTAGCCTAGCTCAGTCAATGCTTTCTGTGGTGGTGGGGCAAACCAGCAGAAAATACAGAGCGTGGCGCCGGTATTGGCTCAGTATTCTGTCACTCATGGGGACTTTACGTCACTGCCATGTGTAAGAGGAGACATTGAAAATTCAAGCCCTTTGGCTACTGTCATAGAAGTGCCCATCCAAGAAGGCTCAAGGTCATTGGCCACAGATAAAATTACTTCAAATCATATTATATGTACAGTAGCTTTGATTGGACTGATCATGTCAACATCATACTTTCAAAATCTTAGCTAGCAGTCATCATCATGAATCAAGTCAACAATCTACTGGCAAATCCTTTTTAATCCTTGTCATATGAAGAGAAATTATAAATAAAACGTATCGGTGCTCATCGGGCATAAACATTACACAACAAGTTGGAAATCTCAAATTCAACAAGTGGTTTGGAAGGAATCAGTGACAGAGGCTGTGTGGCGCTAAATCTGAGATTAAGGGGCTCTTTTCCAAGTTAAAAATGATAAACAGTCAACATTGGCCACGCTGTCAATGAAGCATGAGTTGTGCCACGCTCAAAACAACTCTTAACTTGGTGGACTGTCTCATCAACTTCCTGTTCAAGTGAGCCAAGCACAACAATGTGAGTCCAACATTTTTTTGTATGCTGCTTCGTAAATTATGTAATATTCCAGGGATATATGTATACTGTAGTGCAGGGATATATGTATACTGTAGATGTATGTATACTGTTGCTCTTGCTGCTGGTGATTCTCTGATACACCTCTACGCAGACGACACCATTCTGTATACTTCTGGCCCCTCTTTGGACACTGTGTTAACTAACCTCCAGACGAGCTTCAATGCCATACAACTCTCCTTCCGTGGCCTCCAACTGCTCTTAAATGCAAGTAAAACTAAATGCATGCTATTCAACCGATCATTGCCCGCATTACTTCGCCACCATGGCCTATTTATTGCCTTAACTCCCTTATCTTACCTCATTTGCACTCACTGTATATAGACTTTGTTTTCTTTTGTTCTACTGTATTATTGACTGTTTTGTTTATTCCATGTGTAACTCTGTGTTGTTGTATGTGTCGAATTGCTATGTTTTATCTTGGCTAGGTCGCAGTTGCAAATGAGAACTTGTTCTCAACTAGCCTACCTGGTTAAATAAAGGTGAAATAAAAAATGTTAGTAGCCCATGTGCCTTACCCTAATAATTTGGTCTATTTACCCCTCTTAATTTCACCTACTGTTCTGACTTCTTCTATAGCCTATAACCTGTTTTAGAGAAATGTAATCATTGAATATTGTAAGAGCTTTCATTATCTGCTTATATGCCCCCTTTATTTATCCTACGGTTCTAACTTGGTGTATAGGGAGAGCACTGTAAGAACAGCCCATGTCATGAATTCTGTTGCTGTACATTTCAAAAGTGCTAAACAAATAGTTATATTGACTAACGTTACGTCCGTCCTAGCTCGCTCATTGTCTTAATCGAAATTACGGATTGCCTCTTATCCGCTTGTCGTCCCCTTATGCCATAGTTTGTACATCTCAATTGTCATGAGAAACCACATTTGTTTAAGCAAGTCAGCCATATCAGCTATGTTTTTTTAAAAGACAGTGAACTGTTTCGCTGCCAGACAAGGCTCCGCTGATAGCCAGGTGTAGCAGTGGTAAGATGTTGGGACAGCTTTATGTAGCCCCTAACAGTTTGTGGGCACCGTTTGTCACCGTTATAGTGCAATTAATGTATTGTTTAGTGTTGTGTAGTGGCTTTGCTGGCATGCATTCCACTTGATTTTTTTTTGCCCCACCAAGATTTACATGCTAAAATCGCCACTGCTAGTTGTGCATAGTTATATGGTTTAACTTTGCAGTCGTTTGTTTTTGTTTGACATACATTTTAAAGTTGAAAATCTCAGCATTACTCTGTTACCGTGGAATTGTCCAGCAATAACAGTAGCAGTGATTATTATTATTATTTATTTTTTGTCAAAGTTTACAAAGATTGCATAGAAAATAGATGCGACAATTTCATTTCCATTTAACTGTCGTGTCAATAAAAACAGCTGGATGTAATGACGTCACACCAAAAATATACTTTTTCGCAATAACCTACATTGTCGAATCATGTAGTAACCAACAAAGAAAAGTGTTAAACAAATCAAATATATTTGAGATTCTTCAAAATAACCACCCTTTGCCTTGAAGACAGCTTGCACACTCTTGGCATTCTCTCAACCAGCGTCATGAGGATTGTTTTTTCCAACAGTCTTGAAGGAGCTCCCACACATGCTGAGCGCTTGTTGGCTGCTTTTCCTTCACTCTGCGGTCCAACTCATCCCAAACCATCTCAATTGGGTTGTGGTCGGGTGATTGTGGAGGCTTGGTCATCTGATGCAGCACTCCATCAATTTCCTCGGTCAAATAGCCCTTATAAAATCTGGAGGTGGGTTTTGGGTCATTGTCCTGTTGAAAAACAAATGATAGTCCCGCTAAGTGCAAACCAGATGGGATGGCGTATGGCTGCAGAATGCTGTGGTAGCCATGCTGGTTAAGTGTGCCTTGAATCCTAAATAAATCACATTGTCACCAGCAAAGCACCATCACACCTCCTCCATGCTTCACGGTGGGAACCACACATGCAGAGATCATCCGTTTACCTACTCTGTGTCTCACAAAGACACAGCGGTTGGAACCAAAAATCTCAAATTTGGACTCATCAGACCAAAGGACAGATTTCCACCGGTCTATTGTCAAAGCAAAGCAAGTCTCTTCTTCTTATTGGTGTCCTTTAGTAGTGGTTTCTTTGCAGCAATTCGACCATGAAGGCCTGGTTGACACAGTCTCCTCTGAACAGTTGATGTTGAGATGTGTCTGTTGCTTGAACTCTGTGAAGCATTTATTATGGCTGCAATCTGAGGTGCAGTTGACTCTGCAGCAGAGGTAACTCTGGGTCTTCCTTTCCTGTAGCGGTCCTCATTAGAGCCAGTTTCATCATAGCGCTTGATGGTTTTTGCAACTGCACTTGAAGAAACTTTCAAAGTTCTTAAAATGTTCCGCATTGACTGAATTTGCCGCATTTTGTTACGTTACAGCCTTATTCTAAAATGGATGGATTTTTCCCCCTCAACAATCTACACAAAATACCACATAATGACAAAGCAAAAACAGGTTTTTAGAAATGTTTGCATGTTTATGTAAATAAGTTATGTTTTTTATATTTAATATGTATTCAGACCCTTTGCTATGAGACTTGAGATCACGTGCATCCTGTTTCCATTGATCATCCTTGATGTTTCTACAACTTGATTGGAGTCCACCTGTGATAAATTCAATTGATTTGGAAAGGCACACACGTCTATATAAGGTCCCTTAGTTAACAGTGCATATCAGAGCAAAAACCAAGCCATGAGGTCGAATTGTCCGTAGAGCTCCGAGACCTGCTTGCAGTTTGCCAAAGGCCACGTAAAGCACTCAGACCATGAGAAACAAGATTCTCTGGTCTGATGAAACCAAGATTGAACTCTTTGGCCTGAATGCCAAGCGTCAGGTCTGGTGGAAACCTGACACCATCCCTACGGTGAAGCATGGTGGTGGCAGCATCATGCTGTGGGGATGTTTTTCAGCGGCAGGGTCTGCGAGACTAGTCAGGATTGAGGGTAAGGTTAACGGAGCAAAGTACAGAGAGATCTGCTGAAGGACCTCAGACTGGGGGCGAAGGTTTACCTTCCAAAAGGACAACAACCCGAAGCACACAGCCAAGACAATGCAAGAGTGGCTTCGGGACAAGTCTCTGAATGTCCTTGAGTGGCCCGGCCAGAGCCCGGACTTGAACCCAATCGAACATCTCTGGAGAGACCTGAAAATAACTGTGCAGCGATGCTCTCCATCCAACCTGACAGAGCTTGAGATGATCTGCAGAGAAGAATAGGAGAAACTCCCTAAATACAGGTGTGCCAAGCTTGTAGCGTCATACCAAAGAAGACTCCAGGCTATAATCGTTGCCAAATGTGCTTCAACAAAGTACTGAGTAAAGGGTCTGATTACATATGCACATTTGATATCTGTTTTTTTATTTTATAGAAATTAGCAAAAAATTCTAAAAACATATTTTTTTTGCTTTGTCATTATGGGGTATTGTGTGTAGATGGAGGGGGGGAAACGATTTAATACATTTTAGAATAAGGCTGTAACGTAACAATGTGGAAAAAGTCAAAGGGTCTGAATACTTTTCGAATGCACTGTATATGTTTCACGAGCCCACAAAAGCCAGCATTTATAGAACGCAAGAATTGACTAATATTCTAATAATTCTCATGTGCCAACATATCTCCACGGTCCCTGCCATGGTGTAGTTGCTATCCTGTAGATCTGAAATAATTGGATGGTGAAACTTGCATCCAGCCGACCAGAAAAAGAAGGCGAAGCAGTTCAGGCATTCTTGAAAGTCAGGACAATCCTTGTCAAATCAAATCAAACTTTATTTGTCACATGCTCCGAATACAACAAGTGTAGACCTTACAAGCACTTAACCAACAGTGCAGTTCAAGAAGAGTTAAGCAAATAAGCTAAAGTAACACAATAACATAATAAGGTTATATACAGGGGGTACCGGTACCGAGTCAGTGTGTGGGGGTACAGGTTAGAGGTCATTTGTACAGTTGTGGCCAAAAGTTTTGAGAATGACACAAAAATGAATTTTCAAAGTTTGCTGCTTCAGTGTCTTTAGATATTTTTGTCAGATGTTACTATGGAATACTGAAGTATAATTACAAGCATTTCATAAGTGTCAAAGGCTTTTATTGACAATTACATGAAGTTGATGCAGAGAGTCAATATTTGCAGTGTTGACCCTTCTTTTTCAAGTCCTCTGCAATCTGTCCTGGCATGCTGTCAATTAACTTCTGGGCCGCATTCTGACTGATGGCAGCCCATTCTTGCATAATCAATGCTTGGAGTTAGACAGAATTTGTGGGTTTTTGTTTGTCCACCCGCCTCTTGAGGATTGACCACAAATTCTCAATGGGATTAAGGTCTGGGGAGTTTCCTGGCCATGGACCCAAAATATCGATGTTTTGTTTCCCGAGCCACGTAGTTATCACTTTTGCCTTATGGCAAGGTGCTCCATCATGCTGGAAAAGGCATTGTTCGTCACCAAACTGTTCCTGGATGGTTGGGAGAAGTTGCTCTCAGAGGATGTGTTGGTACCATTCTTTATTCATGGCTGTGTTCTTAGGCAAAATTGTAAGTGAGCCCACTCCCTTGGCTGAGAAGCAATCCCACACATGAATGGTCTCAGGATGCTTTACTGTTGGCATGACACAGGACTGATGGTAGCGCTCACCTTGTCTTCTCCAGACAAGCTTTTTTCCAGATGCCCCAAACAATCGGAAAGGGGATTCATCAGAGAAAATGACTTTACCCCAGTCCTCAGCAGTCCAATCCCTGTACTTTTTGCAGAATATCAGTCTGTCCCTGATGTTTTTCCTGGAGAGAAGTGGCTTCTTTGCTGCCCTTCTTGACACCAGGCCATCCTCCAAAAGAACTTTGCCTCACTGTGGGTGCAGATGCACTCTCACCTGCCTGCTGCCATTCCTGAGCAAGCTCTGTACTGGTGGTGCCCCGATCCCACAGCTGAATCCACTTTAGGAGACGGTCCTGGCACTTGCTGGAATTTCTTGGGCGCCCTAAAGCCTTCTTCACAACAATTGAACCGCTCTCTTTGAAGTTCTTGATGATCCGATAAATGGTTGATTTAGGTGCAATCTTTCTGGCAGCAATATCCTTGCCTGTGAAGCCCTTTTTGTGCAAAGCAATGATGACGGCACGTGTTTCCTTGCAGGTAACCATGCTTGACAGAGGAAGAACAATGATTCCAAGCACCACCCTCCTTTTTAAGCTTCCAGTCTGTTATTCAAACTCAATCAGCATGACAGAGTGATCGCCAGCCTTGTCCTCGTCAACACTCACACCTGTGTTAACGAGAGAATCACTGACATGATGTCAGCTGGTCCGTTTGGGGCAGGGCTGAAATGCAGTGGAAATGATTTTTGGGGATTCAGTTCATTTGCATGGCAAAGAGGGGCTTTGCAATTAATTGCAATTCATCTGATCACTCTTCATAACATTCTGGAGTATATGCAAATTGCCATCATACAAACTGAGGCAGCAGACTTTGAAAATTAATATATGTGTCATTCTCAAAACTTTTGGCCACGACTGTACATGTAGGTAGGGGTGAAGTGACTGCATAGATAATAAACAGCGAGTAGCAGCAGTGTAGAAAACAAATGGAGGTGAGGTTAATGTAATAGTCCGGTGGCCATTTTGTTCAGCAGTCTTATGGCTTGGGGGTAGAAGCCGTTAAGGAGCCTTTTATTCCTAGACTTGGCGCTCCGGTACCGCTTGCCGGTAGCAGAGAAAACAGCCTGACTTGGGTGACTGGAGTCTGACAATTTTATGGGCTTTCCTCTGACACCGCCTATTATATAGGTCCTGGATTGCAGGAAGCTTGGCCCCAGTGATGTACTGGGCCGTACGCACTACCCTCTGTAGCACCTTACGGTCAGATGCCGAGCAGTTGCCATACCAGACGGTGATGCAACCAGTCAGGATGCTCTTGATGGTGCAGCTGTAGAACCTTTTGAGGATCTCTTTTCAGTCTCCTGAGGGGGTAAAGGTTTTGTCGTGCCCTCTTCGTGACTGTCTTGTTGTGTTTCGACCATGATAGATCATTGGTGATGTGGACACCAAGGAACTTGAAACGCTCTACCCGCTCTACTACAGCCCCGTTGATGTTTATGGAGGCCTGTTCGGCCAGCCTTTTCCTGTAGTCCACGATCAGCTCCTTTGTCTTGTTCACCTTGAGGGAGAGGTTGTTGTCCTGGCACCACACTGCCAGTTCTCTGACCTCCCTATCTGCTGTCTTATTGTTGTCGGTGATCAGGCCTACCACTGTTGTCATCAGCAAACTTAATGATGGTGTTGGAGTCATGCTTGGCCACGCAGTCGTGGGTGAACAGGGAGTACAGGAGGGGACTAAGTACACACCCCTGAGGGGCCCCAGTGTTGAGGATCAGCGTGGTAGACGTGTTGTTGCCTACCCTTACCACCTGAGTGCAGCCCGTCAGGAAGTCCAGGATCCAGTTGCAGAGGGAGGTGTTTAGTCCCAGGGTCCTTAGCTTAGTGATGAGCTTTGTGTGCACTATGGTGTTGAACGCTGAGCTGCAGTCAATGAACAGCATTCTCACATAGGTGTTATTTTTGTCCAGATGGGAAAGGGCAGTGTGGAGTGAGATTGAGATTGTGTCATCTGTGGATCTGTTGGGGCGAATTGGAGTGGGTCTAGGGTATCCGGGAGGATGCTGTTGATGTGAACCATGACCAGCCTTTCTAAGCACTTCATGGCTACCGACGTGAGTGCTACGGGGCGGTAATCATTTAGGCAGGTTACCTTCGCTTCCTTTGGCACAGGGACTATGGTGGTCTGCTTGAAACATGTAGGTATTACAGACTCAGTCAGGGAGAAGTTGAAAATGTCAGTGAAGACACTTTCCAGTTGGTCCACACATGCTTTGAGTACACGTTCTGGTAATCCATCTAGCCCCGGGGCTTTGTGAATGTTGACCTGTTTAAAGGTCTTGCTCACATCGGCTACCGAGAGCGTTATCACACAGTCATACAGTACAGCTGGTGCTCTTTTGCATGCTTCAGTGTTTCTTGCCTCGAAGCGAGCATAAAAGGAATTTAGCTCGTCTGGTAGGCTCGCGTCATTGGGCAGCTCCCGTCTGGGTCTCCCTTTTGTAGTCTGTAATAGTTTTTAAGCCCTACAAAGAAACAATTTTTTTATAGTTTTAAAATGGATTTTGCAAGTAGTTGGCTTTAGAATTAAATGTGGAGCTTTATAGTTACGTGATATCACGTGCCCCGCCTACCCTTAAAATTATTTGGCAATCATAATTTATTCGAAAAACAGTTTCCGTCGTCATTTGTCGCAATTAAGAAAGTTAGACAAAGGAAAAATCCACCCGTCGAATGGATAAAATGTTGCCGATCTTTAGAAAATGTGTCTTGTATCTCCCGTTTCCATTACACGTCGCAATGTTTTTGTGGGGTGATAAATCTGGGGCAATGGAAACCTTCCTACTGACTCTTCTCCTTTCTTCTTCCCATTACTATGTCCCTCTCCCCAGAGCCAAATGGACAGAGACGGAGGTCGAGATGCTGCGGTCAGCTGTGCGGCGCTTCGGTGATGATCTGAACAGTATCAGCTCTGTGATTAAGGAGCGCACTGTGTAAGGACCCTTCTGTCCCCTCTTTCTTGCCATCCATGTTTATTCTAGCCTGCCACACTTTCAATCTTTCTTTCTCCCTCTCTCATCATACTGCACCCACTCTTACAATCTTTCATCCATTGATCTTTTATCTTTACTGCCTTTTTTCTAAAGAAGACATCTGGCGGGGTTGACTTCAACTCCTGACATCTCTGTTGGCAAATTACCTTGTTTACCATTATACATCCTATGTTTAAACCTGTATGAAAATCACATAACCAATCTGTTGCCTCCTCTGTTTTATGCAGAGCCCAGATAAAGACGACAGTGAAGAGGAAACTGTATGAGGACAGCAGGGTGCCCCTCTCCTCCGACTCCCCCAAAAAGATCACCAAGAAGACCACAGTCATCATGGCAGCCGCACTAGCACCCGTGGCCCCCACTGTCATCGCAGTGCCCACCTCACAGGTTGTCGTGACTACAGGGCTGCAGAGCCCCTCTATGCCCACTGCCATCAAGAAACAGAAAACAGCAGGTAAGTGGAATGATACAGGCCTTTACGTCATGGGGCAGGGATTGTGTAATGAATAGGGCTTGTATACTGATTTTAGTTTATTCCATTTTCATCCATAGTGAAAAGACAGACATTTCTTTTGAAATATGCTAACCCTTTTCAAATCAATACTTCTGATGCGTTTACCCCAAACATTGGCTGACTTGAATGTATGTGCAAGTTTACTAACATGTTTCCCTGTCTGTGTGTGTAGATGTGACGCTCAGTGCTCTGAATGACTCTGATGTAAACAGCGACTTGGTGGACATTGAGGGACTGGGAGATAGTTCCAACACCAAGAAGCTCAACTTTGATCAAGGTGAATGATAATATCCGCTCCATCACTGGCTCTCAATCAACATGGTTCACATTGTGGCATTATGCCAAAGTCCAAGGTATTTAGCTGAATAGAGTCTTCATCAGTTCTGTCTTAAATCTATGTGGCTCATCTTGTTTTCCCAGAAAGCCTCAACCTGGACTCCAGCCTAATCATGAACTCGAGTGACCTGCCCCTCCTGTCTCGCTGACCTCTAACCCACTGTACCATTGGGTTGGAAACACTCGGTCCCTATATCACCAGAGAGCAGACTACAGTTAGTATCTTTCTTACAGAGCTTTTTTGGACACATTTAAGCAGATAGATGTGTATTTTTATGAACAGACCCCTCTCCCCATCGAGTACATCTCTATTCAGTCTGGGGCATTTCTACTGAGGAACCCTTCTATTTTGCTGTTTCTCACAAAACTATAGTTTGTGTGATGTATAGCTTTTTTTGTATTGTAACATTTATTTGCTCTGCTAATTTTCGAAGTACTGTTTTGCAGCTGAACATATGCTGTTCATGATCTCCAGAGAGAAATGGTGTTTCAGTGCAGATGTCCATCGTGTAACGTAGTGAGTGTACATGTTGTGTACCACTGGTTGATATTTAAAAATGCAAGACACCAGCTATCCAACTATTACTGGTATTTCATTTTGTTCACAATGGTTGTGCATGACATGATTCCTCTTATGTTGATGTTTAGTAAAATGTTAATCTCTTTTGTGTCTGTTTCACTGGGCTCGTAGAATGTGATAGAGGGTAGTGGTTCAGACTGCCATCTACTGGCTGTTATAAAAAAAGATTGCAGAAATGTACAGGTGACCAAATCAAATTATCTATGGAGACAAAGGCAAGTCCACAGGTTTTCTAAAATACAGTGACTTTTTATCATGATTTTTATTTATATATATATATAATACAATATATTTATATTTAAAAGGTGTACATTCTCACTCTTTCTTGTGCTTTACAGTTCCATAAAAATACAATCTTCTCTTTGTGTAGAGACTTGTCAAAGCTATTTACAGTTTGAAAATACTTGTCTGAATGTTCTGGCAATGTGCTTTAATTCCCTTTCTCACAATAACATCTTTATTACCTCCTCTCTCTCTCTTTGTTAATTCTATTGTCAGTCAAACATTTTTAAAAAAAGGGGGAAAAGGGGCCCTCTAACACTGACATGTCATATTTGGAAAACAATCATTTTTAAGATTGTGGCTGTTCACATTTTTTTTTTTTATGTGATATTTTGTATAATGACAACAGCAACAATAATGAAAAGGAAACAATAAAATAATCAGTAAATGGCAATACAAATGAAGTGTGTTTAACTGAACTCGCACCAACCAGATGGTCTCCTGGTTGAAGTATTGCAATTGAGACGGCCAGACGTGGCCTCTGTTTGTCTCCTAGGCCTGGGTCTGACCAAGGTGACATATCTATCTCCTACAGGCAGTGGTCTCATATGACAGGACACTGGGAAACACTGCTGATAAGGCATGCAAACCCTGTGGGTCAACTACAATGAACATCAGATTATTTAAATATTTTATATTTGGCTTCAGATCATGTCCAAATGTATTTATTTCCCTCTAGTTTATCTTTTGCAACAAGGATGGGATTGGTGTTAGTGCCATTTGATTGCAAGTTTTACTTGTAGGTTAACCGCAGATTAAAATGGAGTTAGCTATATCAGACAGATCAGCATCTTCTGTGGATGTTCATGTCATTTGACTCAGTATGCATTTACAGAATATCTCCCCATAATTAGGAAAGAGTATCAAATACATGTGTCTGAAAGCTAGTCTGTCTGTACAATGAGTATGAAAAGGTAATCATTTGGGTTTGGCAATGTGAGTTGATTGATCATCTACACTAGGATCTCAATCATACACCTTGGCGAGAAATGGAGCTGTGATGCAGGTTGTCAATCTAAACAATGTATGCAGTCAAAATATAACTACAGTCTTGAGAACAAGTGAACATGAATATAACTTGAACTGGAGGTTTTATTTCCCTCCAAATTCACTGATTGTCACTAAGGAAAAACAAAATTCCTTCATCTAAAATCAGTGGTTAAGATCAGCAGATGACCCTCAACCCTTGCTGACCCAAGCACTTCTCTGAGACAGGACCCTGATGAGAAACGAGCAACTGAAGCAAGAAATATACAAAGCAACAGCATGTCTTAAAATCAGGATATGATCCCATTCGTGTAACAGCAATATTGATTAATAATGTGAAACTAATACTGTGCAAAACTGTGAAAATAGGAAGTAGAAGGTCTACAAAAAGGAGACATTTTCTGTCCATTGCTGTAAAACTCAGCTCTGGAAAGGGCATTTGAATTAAGAGTATTACACAGTTACTGTCGATAACATTCTGTTTTTGTATAAGACACTTCTCTAAGCAGCTTATATAGACTATACATTTCACAAGTCAAAAGGTCTGGAGGTCACAGTCATGGGGTTAAAAACCACATACCTTTCCCATAAATGACATAAACCCAAACAGCATGATATGCCCTTGATGTCACTTATGATATCTATCTACCAGGGTACTGAGCATGTATAACCATACCACATTACAGAATTTGAATAAGACCGGTCAGCAATGTAATCCATGGGGAAAATGTATGTTAACACCCCACAGACTACCTCTGTTAAAGTACCCATATAGAGAAAGGGTAATATCACGCTCTACCCAGAGGACTGAGATCCCCAGTCCTGGTCCTTTCTATTTAACTAAAGAACACACACCTGTCAAGAGGTGATTCCTTCGTCAAGTAAATGTGTTTTTATAAAATGTTCAGGTGAAATTGTTCAAAGTAGTCCTTGTGCATAGAGTTGTATGGTGTTTAACTTTGCAATCATTGGTTTTTGTTTGACATTTTAAATAGAAAAATCTGAGTCTGTAGCTAGGTTTCCATCCAATTGGTGACAGATTATCATTTGAATATTCTAAAATACGGTGGTGGTGTTTCCACCAAACTGACTTGTTGCAGATAATAATCAGTGTGTGATGACAGTGCACACAAAACATACTTTTTTGCTTAAGTTTTCATGTATCGAATAAAAATAAAAATGTGTTTCCATCACATTTAACTCTACCAATACTTTGGTCACAAACAGTTGTGTTAAATAGCAAATGTGCCTACTCTGGTCTTGGCATGTGCGCTCTAGCCAATACAGTGCAGGTAGGTTAATCTACATGATGAGATTATTATGGATAAGAGCGAGAATATTTATATTTGTCAAAATGGCAGTCAAGTATCGATCATCATGTCACCAGAATAAGACTCTCAATATTTATTACAAAGGAGCATCGTGCACTTTCCCCACCCTGTGAAGTTCATAACTTATTTCATCTGTAGCCTAATAAACTGCATGGTTTCCTTGAGTTGTAGTGGGAGGACCACACGTCATCGTGTGACTCCAAGTTTACTTCGATGTGGTTATTATATCAATATTAGCGCATAAAGCCATTTCTTGCATAATTTATTTTACAGACACAAAAAGATCCTACCATGTCGAATTAACAAATTATCTGTCGGCATTTAGAAAATTGTACTGAAACTTCGTTACCATCACAGCTGTCGTAATTTTTTTTTTATACAATATGACTTTACTAGCATAAAAACTGTGGATGGAAACGTGGTTTGTGTCACTCTGATACAGTGGAATTGCTCTGTCATGTCAATGACAGATTTGTGCTAAAATTTGAATTACCAGTATCCACGCAGAACAATCATTAGGATTGGGCCCTTAAGGACCAGGATTGGGAGGGACCTCTGGGCAGAGCTTTGCTTGGGGATTCTATATTTACAGTACAAACCCCTACAGCCAGAGAAAGTGAGGGGCCATAAAGGCAGCCCTGCTTATATCCGCGTATTCACATATCAATACACTATTCACATATAGACAAACTCAGAGCCACCACCGGCTCGGCAGTCCGCTGTGGTGACTTATTGTCTCATGTTTGAGTGCTAACTTCTAGACTATCAAAGAATACTGGACTATTGGGTCCCGTTCAGTGGGATATAACATTCCCTCACCGTTACCCCTGAACACAACTTCAGACAAGGCCTTTTCTTGACTATTGGAAGAACTCATTCTGTTTTACAGTACCAGTAACACCTCTAGATATGGGATAAACAAAATCCCAACAAGGAAAATTACAACCATAGTTGACATTGGTTATCACAACACAACCCACATGTCAACTACAGCGAAAAGTGAGTCCAGAAGTTAGTCAAACGATTTTCTAAGTTCTTTCCCATTGTCATCACAATCTCTTCACCCTGACACTACCTTACAATGCACTGGTCACCAACTTCCTTTAGCAGGGCATTTCCTGCAACCTTCTGATTAACAAAGTACGGGTGCCAGTCTTTGTATAACATCTAGATATTATCAATTAACTTGATTACAAATCCAGATCTGATTACTTCAGGAGCCAAGGAATATGTTTCCCCAATGCTCTGATGGTTTGAGAGAGAGGAGTGCTCCCTGATAGGCAGATTGTGTAGAAACTAGGGTTCTGATAGGCTTACTGAGTTGATTCCCATGATAGGTGGACTGGGTGAGTGGGGCTGTGTTGAGGGATCCAGGGCCCTGACAGGCTGACTGTAGTCCTGGTCTATGATAGGCTCCTGGTGTTGGGGTGTCTAGATGTTGGCCTGGTAAGAGGGGGGAGGAGACAGGGACAGTGGACTACCCTGGGGACTGGCATCACACACAGACACACCACCTGTAGGAGAGTCTACAGACGCCTGGGACACACTGGGGGAGGGGGAAATAAGGAAAAATAGAAAGAGGTTAACAGAGATGCAGCTAGCACCATATTTGCAAGAGTGTGTTTGTGTGCGTATGTTTCTAGTTCTCACCTGACTGTGTAACTAGTCCGGTGAGCAGGTTCTGTTACCCCGGCAACAAACAGCTTCTTGGGCGGGCCATCAGACTCCACTCCTCCTACATGGCAGAACAACAGGATGGAGGAGAGGACACAGACAAACACACACACACACACACACACACACACACACACACACACACACACACACACACACACACACACACACACACACCAAGACTGAGCAAAGTAAGCACTATTCTTGAAGCAACGTTCTTACCTTTCCTTTTCAGTGGAGTCAGGGCAGGCCATCTCACAGTAGAACTGACTGTAGGCCTGGTGGGGGACACATTTTATGTTAAGATGGTGTGGACACAGTGTCAGTCCACAATCATAGGATGGCAATGAATCTGCACTCAATTTAGTTTGCCATACAGCGTGGAACTCAACTCACCCCCTAAACCTTCGAGTTGGACTAGGGGACGAATTGGGTGTGACACCACTGTCCTGTGAATGGAATCCCTGTGAAAGACAGCGGACCAAAATAAATGTCAGATGCCTCTTTATCCATCTATTTATTAATCATTCATTCATTACACCTCTCTCCATGCTTTGGTATGACAAAGCACTACAGTCACGTGCAGAACACACAGGGAGTACTCACCCCTGATGAATGATCATGCCAGTGACTGACAGGAGGAGGGACCAGGTTGGAAGCACTACAGCAAGAGAGAGAGAAAACATAGTAGTGTGTATGTATGTGCATTTGTACAGCGTTTTACTACCTTACCTTAGTCTCTGAAGACTCCCCCTGAGTGTCATCTCCATATTCTCAACCTGGAACAAAAACACAAACTTCCAGTCAGTGGTCATACACCACACATACTACAGCATGCTGCACACACTCTGAAACACCAATGTGAGCACTCACATAAGATAACCTCACACAGAACTGTACTAACACACAGGCTAATGCTTAAGCAAACACCCAAACCAGCATCATTACTCAGAGGCAGGCATTTGCACAAATAGAGGGAAGAGGCCCAGAATATCCCTAACCTTGTCCTCACCTGCCTTTTGTGGTCTGGTCTCTCACCACCCAATGAGAAAGGGGACAAGGGGACGGCCTGTGGAAACAAGACTGGAGGTATTATTGTCGGCCTCCTCTTGACGGAGTAACTGACAGAATACTGAATGATAACAGACAGGCATCCAGAGACAGACAGAAATACATGGAGATTGAGAGATCAGAAAACACTGAAGGCATTTCAACACCAACTTAGTCAGACAGAACACACACACACACACACACACACACACACACACACACACACACACACACACACACACACACACACACACACACACACACACACACACACACACACACACACACACACACACACACACACACACACACACACTCACCCGATAAGGGCAACTGGGATTCACAGAGACACTGCTCCGCCGATACCGGGCTGAGCTAGTTGGACTGAACACTGTCATACCATCACTGTTACACGGAGGAAAACAAACAATACAATAAAACTCAGTCATTCCAAAGCAGACATGAAAAACAAAATGACAAGACAGTTGCATTCACTCAAAGAGAATATCAATTTCACTGACCTGACACTTGTGATCATGGGGGCGCTGTTCGATCTACGAAGAGCCCCCCCTCCGCTCCCGGTAGTTGCGCCTGCGCACTGGTCCACTTCCATTCGTTCCATTTCTTGAAATCCCCGGCCTCCAGCCTAGCAGCGCGAGCTGCTGGCCTAAGAGTGTTCACAGGCGGCGTACGGCCCTACTCTAGCTCGGTGAAAGCCCGACCTGCAGGCCTCACACACAAAGCTTTCGATCCAATTCAGAGCCGCTAAATCAGCGGGAAATGTACTTGGTGTCTTCCTTCTATCTCATTTTTGTTAAATGAAGTCAGACTTTTGGCTCCAGTTACTGCAAGCGACTATTCGTAGCTAGCTAGCAAGCTAACCTTATAATAAAACACCCAGAAACCCAATTCCTATGGTTGCACAAAGGCTAAACAAACAACGCATAGAAAAACACTAAACTAGCGAGATATATCCCTTACAATAAATGTTAACGTAAATTAGGTTAGGTTAGCAGGCCAGCTGGAGACGTGACTTTTTAAGATTAGCTAGCTGGGTAGCTAGCTACTCCAACTGTTGGCTAGCAGCTAACCAGTCAGTCAGAATAAAACGGCACTGTCCTCAACAACAATATAACCTTAGGTTTTGGGTCGTTGAAGTGGTGCATCCTCCGGTTAAGTTGTTAATTGCGCAATCGACCAAATCTCCCAACATTAGAACTATATCGAAATATAACTAATTGAAAGATTTTACAACATAGTCCTCCAACAATTAGAGGTAGTTCGTCATCTGTGATTACAGCGCCTCTCCTTGGCTAGATAGAATATTGCACGAAGGAGATTCATTGCAACATGAGAAGGCTGGAGTGCTGCATGAGCACATTGTCTGCCTGCCTGCTTGGGCTGCATCACTTTTCCCAAACTGATTTTGATAGTAGACAATCAAAGAGATAAGGCTATGGTCAGGGATAAGGGTTGGTGGTAGGCCTATGCTTAGCTTAAAATACAATATCTGATGTGTTATGGGGTGCCTAGCCCGGTTGTAATTCAAACCCTGCACTGGTTTACAATAGTACACAAGTGATTTTGCACAGTTGTCCTTTTATAACAATCACCCTGTTGAATTAGACTATTTAAACTTCCTCCATGGTTTCCTCTTGAATTGTCCTCAACATTAGACTGTTCTGGATGCTGCTACTGCTCCTATGCCTCCAGATTTTTCACACATGCTTTCCATTAACAGAGGCAGGGGAGGGGACTGTCCCAGCCTGTGTTATGCCCACCTTTTCTACACCAGCTGTCATGGCCTGGAGAGGGGGGCAGAGTTAGGGTCATGATTGGGAATGAATACAGAGTTTAAAGATGTGTGAGGGTGTCAGATTAAGCAATGTGCAGTGTCAGAGGACATACAGTATTGTATGTAGACCAGATGAAAGGGAGGTTCATTAACCTTCTACCCTCCTTATGGATTGGCTAATTATCACAGGACACTCCCCCTAACGTCCAGTCTTCGTTGGCTGGTGATCACACAAATAAAGTTAAACACAAACAAGAAATAGACCACACTGTTCCACACTGATAACTGTGATTATACTTTATACTTTAAGACCCTTCCTTTTGTGGGTCTGGAGGGGGTGATTTTGGGGTGGATCTGCCCTCTCTGCAAGCCCACTTCCCCCCGGTCCGCCATGTGGAGAGCCCACGCTGGCTCACGTCAGAGGAGTATGTGGGAATCATCTTGGATGCCATCAAGATGAGTAAGAACGTGTGTCTGGGCCGCTATTTCTTCCAGCTGCAGGGAGAGGGCATGGGGACCAAGACGGACGGGGCCGCGAGGATCATCGACGTGTGGCCCCTCAACCTGCTGCAGCCGAGCAGCACGTCTGCAGCCTCCGTGGACGTGTGCAGTCTCTTCCTGCTGCAGATGGCTTGTGTTCTCAACATGGCCAGCAGATGGCGCCATGCCAGAATGAGAATATTCCTGTGTGTGGAGGCAGAGTCCAGCAACCAGGGTTGGGTGGTTAAAGAGGAGACCTACCGGGAGCTGTTGAGGAAGCTGAGGACCAGGGCCTCCATCAAGATAGTGCCCTGGGACTCTGTGGTGCAGCTCTACGGACAGAAACAGATACGGGACCCAGAGCTGGAGGGCCTGACGAAGCCGGCCCAGGCCCTTTCAGAGGACTTCCAGTCTGCAGTCAACAGGATGCAGATGGAGCACAGCACTGAGGCTGCTGTCCGCTTCCTGTATTTACCACGCCCCCCTGCTCACTCCAGCCAATCACAAAAATATCTCAGTCAGCTGGAAGCTGTGACTTACGGTTTAGGCCCAACCCTCTTGATTCATGGTCTCACCCCAGTCACGTGCACTGAGCTTTGAGTGTGTCACTCTGTGTGTTTATGGGATCAAAATGTAATGTAATTAACTTAATCCTGAACATGATAGAAAGGGCAGTCTAAATGCTTACAATATGAGCTACTTTACATAACATACTTTTTAGTTAGAAAATAAACACACAGGCACACTACACAACGGGACCTATAAGTATAGCTCTGTTCCCTGGGCATGTAGTTTCACATCTTGTATTGTAACTCATTGACACATCCACTCATTTCACAAATGAACACATTCAACATCTAGTCAGTCACAGTGGTACCTACCTACTTTCTGTAATATATTTATTTGTTAACTGTAATTTAATGGAGTACTTGTCTCATGCCTTTGTGTTGGTTGGGTAATAATATAAATACATTTATGTTGTGCCTGATATAGCTGTGTACACAGATGTAGTTTTCATAAAAAACCTCCGCTATGGAATTGACCGTGTGGCCTGAGAGTGACACTGATTCAGTGTGAGTGAATGTTACATGTCAGTAGATCAAATGGTCTGTTCTGCAGCACTGGACCAAAGAATAATCATATGATAGGTTGAATGGTGATGGAGGGAAAATGGATTCTGAAATACAGAAAGGGCAACATATGCTAACTAGCTATGGAAACTAGAATTTTGTGTTCCTTGTGTTCTTTTATTTGTTATTTGATGCTGGTACAATCGCTTTCCATTGACCCCTTTTCCCAGTGTGTTCCTCTTCAGATTGTGACCCAGTTTGGGAGAGCTCACGAGCGTCTTTGGACCAAATGATCTCTTAGGATTTTGGGTCACTCACCAATTGGTCGTGCTTGAAATGCTGCTTCTTCGGACTACTATGTGGTTCATGATGGAACATGAATTCAAACTTCCTGAAACCGCTCTGAACTACATTAGTGCCTAATGCTTGACAATATTGTCATAATACACAAGCATTAAGCCACTGGCAGGCAGACTAAATATGGATTGCTCATTTATTTTGTCTAATTTATAATGCATCACCTTATGCCAAATGCTAAGGATCATGCCATTCATTTGTTACTTGGAAAAAGTATTTAGATTTTTATGCTGTTTTGCTATGCTTTTCTTATGTACAGATTTTGGAAACAGAATGTTACTGCAAGGAGTTTGGTATTTATTAAAACTATTTACTAATTTAGAGGCATGTAGTTGACGATATATGAAAGATTAAACATTTCACAACTTGTGGTGGGATGTTTGTGCTTAAGCAGAAATAGTTTCCTCTTTACAGTCCTATGAAGTTACTGTATATTTCTGACTCTGCTCAGAATCCATGTACTGTTCTCAGGTTGTGCCACACAGACTGTTCTCTAGAGTCTGTGGACTGATCAGTGAGTGCCAGACAGGCTGCTTGTGAGTTAATCAGGACTCTGTCCAAGCAAATTACTCAATAGAAAATGTCAAAAACCAAAGTAATTACATTAAACATGCTGTTTCCTCTACACATATGTTACTCAGTTACAACTATTTGACAGTAATTTGTGAATGGGTTGGCAAAAGGCAATAAAATAAACAAAAGTAATTGTCTTTGTATTTATTTTTAAGAAAATAGAGATCACAAAAATGTGACGGTTGATACCAAAAATTGTACTATGTTAAAAGTCCAAATCAACCAGAACATGCACATGTCCAAGCATTCAGTTATAATGTTGTAGTCTATATCCCTAATATGTATATAGCTAGAATATGTACTATAGAAGCCTGTTTGAGAGTTGCGTTTCCCACAGATCATACTCTGCTGCACTCAGGCTATATAGTTCCTGATGGATTTGGGGTCAGCTTGTTAACAACACATCAACATTACACAATCTCTTTCCTATTACCAATACCTTTAAATGGCAGTCAATGCAAAAACAGTAACATTGATCAATTAGTTATCTACATATGAAGTAAAACATCTCATATCAATTTCCAATATGACCTCTTTAAAGCACCACAAACGTTTCAGTAGCAACCTCCTTTGCACTCCTTAGTCCTCTTTGCTTGCAGAACGTTCTGTCATTTCATCAATTTTTTTCTCCATGCTCTGTGCAAATGTCTCTGTCTGCTTCACACAGTAGGATGAAAGGCGCAGCCAATCAGGGAAGAAAATGGACAAAGCAATGTGCTGTGGGACGGCAAAGAGAGACCGAGATATTTACAATCACATAAAATAGTCTAATAGTATATTCTGCATGGCTCATTTTTGGCTAAGGTAACAAAACCGTTATAGAGTAGTTTGTTTTGAATATTTGCGTGGATAAGAGGAGTTCCTACCTGAAGAGCGTGAGAGACACAGCCGCTGGTGTAGCTAGAGTGACCCACTGTGTTCAGAGCTTCACGGGCAAAAGCACTGGCACTCTTCAACAACAGGTTGGGGGGCAAGTTGTGGGTCATGTTAGTGGACACCATAAAGGGAGCCACACACTAAAGGAGAGGAAATTAAGAAAGGACAAGAGATAGGAAGAAACACAAAGATGCAAGGAAGGATACTGAAACAGGAGTGCATGTGATACAAAATTCTTAAAGTATTTTACCTGAACTGTTATTCCCTGTGACTTGTACTCTGAATTCAGAGACCTGGAAAAATATGTCACAAAAATCTGCCAAGAAAAGAATGGATAACATTGATCCTCTGTAGCTGTTATAGAGCATGTCACTTACAATGCCAGGATAGTGGGTTTGATTCCCGGACCATCCGTATGTAAAATGTATGCATGCATGACTGTTTGTCGCTTTGGATAAAAGCATCTGCTGAATGGCATATACAGTTGAAGTCGGAAGTTTACATACACCTTAGCCAAATACATTTAAACTCAGTTTTTCACAATTCCTGACATTTAATCCTAGTAAAAATTCCGTTTTAGGTCAGTTAGGATCACCACTTTATTTTAAGATTGGGAAATGTCAGAATAATAGTAGAGAGATTGATTAATTTCAGCTTTTATTTCTTTCATCACATTCCCAGTGGGTCAGAAGTTTACATACACTCAATTTGTTTTTGGTAACATTGCCTTCAAATTGTTTAACTTTTGGAATGCTACGTTTCAGGTAGCCTTCCAAAAGCTTCCCACAATAAGTTGGGTGAATTTTGGCCCATTCCTCCTGACAGAGCTGGTGTAACTGAGTCAGGTTTGTAGGCATCCTTGCTCGCACACGCTTTTTCAGTTCTGCCCACACATTTTCTATAGGATGAGGTCAGGGCTTTGTGATGGCCACTCCAATACCTTGACTTTGTTGTCCTTAAGCCATTTTGCCACAACTTTGGAAGTATGCTTGGGGTCATTGTCCATTTGGAATACCCATTTGCAACCAAGCTTCAACTTCCTGACTAATGTCTTGAGATGTTGCTTCAATATATCCACATAATTTCCTCCCTCATGATGCCATCTATTTTGTGAAGTACACCAGTCCCTCCTGCAGCAAAGCACCCCCACAACATGATGCTGCCACCACCGTACTTCACGGTTGGGATGGTGTTCTTTGGCTATTTTTGTTTCATCAGACCAGAGGACATGTCTCCAAAAACTACGATCTTTGTTCCCATGTGCAGTTGCAAACCGTAGTCTGGCTTTTTTATGGCGGTTTTGGAGCAGTGGCTTCTTCCTTGCAGAGCGGCCTTTCAGGTTATGTCGATATAGGACTCGTTTTACTGTGGATATTGTCACGGCCGTTTAAAGGAGTGGACCAAGGTTCAGCGCGATTGGAATACATATTTTAATACAACGAAGAACACTTAACAAACTAACAAAATAACAAACTAACAAACGAAACATGACAACTACCCACCAAACCAACATGGAAAATGGCAACCTAAATAGGCTCCCCAATCAGAGACAACGATAAACAGCTGTCTCTGATTGGGAACCCACTCAGGCCACCATAAACCTACAACCCCTAGACAATACAAAATCCCCATAGATAACAAAAAACCCTAGACAAGACAAAAACCCCAAGACAATACAAAAACTAAACAAACCACCCCTTGTCACACCCTGACCTAACCAAATAATAAAGAAATCAAATATAACTAAAGTCAGGGCGTGACAGTACCCCCCCCCCCCCAAAGGCGCGGACTCCCGGCCGCAAACCTAAACCTATATGGGAGGGTCTGCGTGGGCATCTCCCCGCGGTGGCGGCTCTGGTGAGGGACGCAGACCCCGCTCCACCTCTGGCTTGGCCAACTTTGGTGGCTCCTCTAGAGCGGGGACCCTCGCCGGAGACTCTGGCAGATCCGGACAGGAGGGAGACTCTGGCTGCTCCGGACAGGAGGGAGACTCTGGCTGCTCCGGACAGGAGGGAGACTCTGGCTGCTCCGGACAGGAGGGAGACTCTGGCTGCTCCGGACAGGAGGGAGACTCTGGCTGCTCCGGACAGGAGGGAGACTCTGGCTGCTCCGGACAGGAGGGAGACTCTGGCTGCTCCGGACAGGAGGGAGACTCTGGCTGCTCCGGACAGGAGGGAGACTCTGGCTGCTCCGGACAGGAGGGCGTCGCTGGAGGCTCCGGACTAGAGGGCGTCGCTGGAGGCTCCGGACTAGAGGGCGTCGCTGGAGGCTCCGGACTAGAGGGCGTCGCTGGAGGCTCCGGACTAGAGGGCGTCGCTGGAGGCTCCGGACTAGAGGGCGTCGCTGGAGGCTCCGGACTAGAGGGCGTCGCTGGAGGCTCCGGACTAGAGGGCGACGCTGGAGGCTCCGGACTAGAGGGCGTCGCTGGAGGCTCCGGACTAGAGGGCGTCGCTGGAGGCTCCGGACTAGAGGGCGTCGCTGGAGGCTCCGGACTGAAGGGCGTCGCTGGAGGCTCCGGACTGAAGGGCGTCGCTGGAGGCTCCGGACTGACGGCCTTCGTTGGAGGCCTCGTGCCATAACTCCTCACTGGAGGCTTCGTGCCATGGATCCTCACTGGAGGCTTCGTGCCATGGATCATCACTGGAGGTTTCGTGCCATGGATCATCACTGGAGGTTTCGTGCCATGGATCATCACTGGAGGCTTCGTGCCATGGATCATCACTGGAGGCTTCGTGCCATGGATCACCACTGGATGCTTCTTGCCATGTATCCTGGCTCTGGGAATTGGAATTCATCTTTTAATACAACGAAGAACACTTAACTAACAAAATAACAAACTAACAAACGAAACGTGACGCCAACGTAGTGCTCACAGGCAACTAAACATGGAGAACTACCCACCAAACCAACATGGAAAATGGCAACCTAAATAGGCTCCCCAATCAGAGACAACGATAAACAGCTGTCTCTCATTGGGAACCCACTCAGGCCACCATAAACCTACAACCCCTAGACAATACAAAATCCCCATAGACAAGACAAAAACCCTAGACAATACAAAAACTAAACAAACCACCCCTTGTCACACCCTGACCTAACCAAATAATAAAGAAAGCAAATATAACTCAAGTCAGGGCGTGACAGATATAGATACTTTTGTACCTGCTTCCTCCAGCATCTTCACAAGGTCCTTTGCTGTTGTTCTGGGATTGATTTGCACTTTTCGCACCAAAGTATGTTCATCTCTAGGAGACAGAACGCGTCTCCTTCCTGAGCGGTATGACGGCTGCGTGGTCCCATGGTGTTTATACCTGCGTACTACTGTTTGTACAGATGAATGTGGTACCTTCAGGCGTTTGGAAATTGCTCCCAAGGATGAAGCAGACTTGTGGAAGTCTACAAAAAAAAATTCTGAGGTCTTAGCTGATTTCTTTTGATTTTCCCATGATGTCAAGCAAAGAGGCACTGACTTTGAAGGTAGGCCTTGAAATACATCCACAGGTACACCTCCAATTGACTCAAATTATGTGAATTAGCCTATCAGAAGCTTCTAAAGCCATGACATCATTTTCTGGAATTTTACAAGCTGTTTAAAGGCACAGTCAACTTAGTGTATGTAAACTTCTGACCCACTGGAATTGTGATACAGTGAAATATAAGTAAACCACTGCTTTTAACCAGGGCAAGGTGACCGGAAACATGACCGAATACAAACAGTGTAGCTATTCCCTCCGCAAGGCAATCAAACAAGCTAAGTGCCAGTATAGAGACAAAGTAGAGTCGCAATTCAACAGCTCAGACACAAGAGGTATGTGGCAGGGTCTACAGTCAATCACGGATTACAAAAAGAAAACCAGCCCCGTCGCGGACCAGGATGTCTTGCTCCCAGACAGACTAAATAACTTTTTTGCTCGCTTTGAGGACAATACAGTGCCACTGACACGGCCCGCTACCAAAACCTGCGGGCTCTCCTTCACTGCAGCCGAGGTGAGTAAAACATTTAAACGTGTTAACCCTCGCAAGGCTGCAGGCCCAGACGGCATTCCCAGCTGCGTCCTCAGAGCATGCGCAGACCAGCTGGCTGGTGTGTTTAAGGACATATTCAATCAATCCTTATCCCAGTCTGCTGTTCCCACATGCTTCAAGAGGGCCACCATTGTTCCTGTTCCCAAGAAAGCTAAGGTAACTGAGCTAAACGACTACCGCCCCGTAGCACTCACTTCCGTCATCATGAAGTGCTTTGAGAGACTAGTCAAGGACCATATCACCTCCACCCTACCTGACACCCTAGACCCACTCCAATTTGCTTACCGACCCAATAGGTCCACAGACGACGCAATCGCAACCACACTGCACACTGCCCTAACCCATCTGGACAAGAGGAATACCTATGTGAGAATGCTGTTCATCAACTACAGCTCAGCATTTAACACCATAGTACCCTCCAAACTCGTCATCAAGTTCGAGACCCTGGGTCTCGACCCCGCCCTGTGCAACTGGGTCCTGGACTTCCTGACGGGCCGCCCCCAGGTGGTGAGGGTAGGTAACAACATCTCCACCCCGCTGATCCTCAACACTGGGGCCCCACAAGGGTGCGTTCTGATCCCTCTCCTGTACTCCCTGTTCACCCACGACTGCGTGGCGATGCACGCCTCCAACTCAATCATCAAGTTTGCGGACGACACTACAGTGGTAGGCTTGATTACCAACAACGACGAGATGGCCTACAGGGAGGAGGTGAGGGCCCTCGGAGTGTGATGTCAGGAAAATAACCTCACACTCAACGTCAACAAAACAAAGGAGATGATTGTGGACTTAAGGAAACAGCAGAGGGAGCACCCCCCTATCCACATCGACGGGACAGTAGTGGAGAAGTTGGAAAGTTTTAAGTTCCTCGGTGTACACATCACGGACAAACTGAATTGGTCCACCCATACAGACAGCGTTGTGAAGAAGGCGCAGCAGCGCCTCTTCAACCTCAGGAGGCTGAAAAAATTTGGCTTGTCACCAAAAGCACTCACAAACTTCTACAGATGCACAATCGAGAGCATCCTGTCGGGCTGTATCACCGCCTGGTACGGCAACTGCTCCGCCCACAACCGTAAGGCTCTCCAGAGGGTAGTGAGGTCTGCACAACGCATCACCGGGGGCAAACTACCGGCCCTCCAGGACACCTACACCACCCGATGTCACAGGAAGGCCATAAAGATCATCAAGGACAACAACCACCCGAGCCACTGCCTGTTCACCCCGCTATCATCCAGAAGGCGAGGTCAGTACAGGTGCATCAAAGCAGGGACCGAGAGACTGAAAAACAGCTTCTATCTCAAGGCCATCAGACTGTTAAACAGCCACCACTAACATTTAGTGGCCGCTGCCAACATACTGACTCAACTCCAGCCACTTTAATAATGGGAATTGATGGAAATTATGTAAAAATGTATCACTAGCCACTTTAAACAATGCCACTTAATATAATGTTTACATACCCTACATTACTCATCTCATATGTATATGTATATACTGTACTCTATATCATCTACTGCATCTTGCCATCTTTATGTAATACATGTATCACTAGCCACTTTAAACTATGCCACTTTATGTTTATATACCCTACATTACTCATCTCATATGTATATACTGTACTCTATACCATCTACTGCATCTTGCCTATGGGGTTCTGTACCATCACTCATTCATATATCTTTATGTACATATTCTTTATCCCTTTACACTTGTGTGTATAAGGTAGTAGTTGTGGAATTGTTAGGTTAGATTACTTGTTGGTTATTACTGCATTGTCGGAACTAGAAGCACAAGCATTTCGCTACACTCGCATTAACATCTGCTAACCATGTGTATGTGACAAATAAAATTTGATTTGAAATAATTAATAATAACAATTAATAATTAACAATTAATTATTGAAATTTGTGGAGTGGTTGAAAAACGAGTTTTAACGACTCCAAGCTAAGTGTATGTGTTACGGCTTTCATATTCCTCCTCCTCGGACGAGGAGAGGCGAGAAGGATCGGACCAATACGCGGAGTGGTTAGTGTCCATAATTTATTAGCATCGAACTGAACACTATATGAAGCAAGATAACAAAATGAAAATCAAAACCGACAAACAGTCCCGTGTGGCACAACGACTACACGGAAGACAAACACCCACAAAACACATGTGAAACCCAGGCTGCCTAAGTATGATTCTCAATCAGGGACAACGATTGACAGCTGTCTCTGATTGAGAATCATACCCGGCCGAACACAAACATCCCAACATAGAAAATCAAACATAGACAAACCCACCCAACTCACGCCCTGACCAACTAAATAAATACAAGAAAAAGGAAAACAGGTCAGGAACGTGACAGTATGTAAACTTCTGACCCACTGGAATTGTGATAATGTGACGTAGAAGTCCGTCACTGGCCGCAGGCAGCATTTGGTTCTTTAACGCACGCACACATTCATCACTCCTCCCTGCTCCGTTATAAGATAAGTTAACAATGTGGGTCGACACACAAATTAACTTCTGTCTTAGTACATACATTTCATACTTGTCAGTGTTCATATTTAAGATATGCAATATTTATTATACTTATCAATGTTGTGGATGAGCGCTTTGTTTGTTCGTTCTGTTCCTCTCTCTCTCCATCTCTGTAGCTTCTGGGTATGCTGGAAAAGGACCCGAGCTAAGGGATTGGGCTGACTTTATAGTGCCTGTCCCAAATGGCTCATTAATGTAAATGGGCATATGGGCATATTGAAAGATACTGTCAGTAGTGATGTAATGTTGTAAATGTTATGTTGTGATATTGTTTAAAACACGTGTTGCAATGTATATCCTTTAGTATGTTAAGTTAATGGAAAATGTAGGTTTGACTAGGTAATTGCTTAATTAATTAGTGTTAATTGTTCTGAGGGGAGGGGCTAGCCCTACAAAAGGAGCCTCTCTTTCAGTTCATAGAGAGGCATTTTGGATTGAGCTGTGGATGGGGCAGCATTGTTTTAAGCTGTCCCATAAGGTAGACGTTTGATGGCAGTACTGTTGTTTTTTGTTCCGGAATCACCTTGTAAATAAACACCTTTGCACAGAAGAACTTTTGCGGTTCCGCCATCTTTTTATTTTGATAGAGGTTAGGTTTTCCAGTTTAGCCTTCTGGCCTACTCTACGTGACAGATACAGTGAATTATAAGTGAAATAATTAATAATAACAATTAATAATGAATAATTAACAAGAAATTTGTGGAGTGGTTGAAAAACGAGTTTTAATGACTCCAACCTAAGTGTATGTAAACTTCCAACTGTAACTTGAACTAGTATAAGAAGGCCAGTTTTATTGCTTCTTTAATCAACAGTTTTCAGCTGTGCTAGCATAATTTCAAAAGGTTTTTCTAATGATCAATTAGCCTTTTAAAATAATACACTTGGATTAACTAACACAACGTGCCATTGGAACACAGGAGTGATGGTTGCTGATAATGGGCCTCTTTACGCCTATGTAGATATTCCATTAAAAAGCAGCCATTTCCAGCTACAATAGTCATTTACAACATTAACAATGTCTACACTGTATTTCTGATCAATTTGATGATTATTTAATGGACAAAAAATGTGTTTTTCTTTCAGTAACAAGGACATTTCTAAGTGACCCCAAACTTTTGAAAAAGTGTGAATATATATACATATATATATATATATATATGTCCCCATAGAGGAAGAGGCAACTACGCTTTTAAAAATCCACGGAAAGAGCAAATGGCACTTTTACAATTCATGTTCATAGCAACAAGAACTACATTTATACTGTATTGTATGTACAGTAATTACCATGGTTTATAAATGTGCAGGGTGTCATGTACAGTATGTATTGCAGTGTTCAGAAGGTAGAGAGCAAAACCTTTTAGCAGCCCCCCTCATGATATTGCTGATCATTTTTTCATTTTAAAGTTAATTTCCTCAAATTCTGCCCATTTTGCCATGGGGTGTAGATAACATTTTGCCATTTTAAAGCAAGTTTGCTATAATTCTGAACATTTTGCCATTGGGCGGAGAGAAGATTTAGCAATTTTATAACTAATGTCATGGAATTGTACTTATTTTTCCATGGGGTGTAGAGATAAATGTGCAGTTTTACAGCTAATTTTCTGCAATTCTACACATTTTGCCATAGGATGGAGGCAAATGTTTGCAGTTTTAATATAAGTGAGGATCAATGGGCACCACCCCGCTTGGTAATTCGACCATGCTTACTACTAGTTTAGATAGCTGGCTGCTAGACTAATTTACCAATCCAAAATAAAATATCTGACATGGGCTAATTGAGTGAGTTCTAATGCACCTTGTGTATTCTACTATTCTAACTCTCAACTGTAAGCTGAGACCCCGACTGAGTTCCTAAAAAAATGTATAATAATAATACATTGACATTTTTTGTTGTTGTGAAATTGCCCCGGGCCGCCAGTTGCCCATGCCTGTTCTAAGTGAAAGTGAAAATTGAATCAAGTAACTTTCGGTTTAAGTCCTGGATTTCCCCTTGTTTTGTGAGATGAATAACAAAATAACATATTGTTCTGTCACAGTGGATTTAGGCAGAGAAAGGAAGAGGAGCTGACGTTTTTTTTCGGTTGGGACTTATGATTAAA
Source organism: Salvelinus namaycush (assembly GCF_016432855.1). Taxonomy (NCBI): domain Eukaryota; kingdom Metazoa; phylum Chordata; class Actinopteri; order Salmoniformes; family Salmonidae; genus Salvelinus; species Salvelinus namaycush. The sequence goes on along the minus strand of NC_052318.1, from coordinate 32,040,931 downwards.
AGGTAATAAAAAATTATTGTATGTCATTGGTATGCTTGCATATTGATAGATCAATGTTTTAAGTAAATCAAGAAGTTCATAATCGATCTTTGAACCGTGTTCCTTGATTCGTAAGATACTTATGTTTTTTTTAGGATAACAGTATGAATCTTCACAAGGAATCATTTTAAATGTGGATGATATAGCAACCAATGAAAAGGCATGTTCCTGGATGTTTTAAAGAGTAGAAGCGCCCTTTACTTACAATAGACCTTCCTGATTTTCACTGACCCTCTTTACTGTAATGTTCTATTTCTCTAGCCACTCAGAGGACAGTTGATAATGAGTGGCTCACTGCTGCTTGCACAGGTAAGCTGCACACTTCCACAGAGACAGAGTATAAAGTCACCGTCTTGCACTGTCACTATTTTTGGTACCAAGCAAGTTGGGCTGTCCAGTGCAAGACCTATACGACAGCATTAAGTTATTATGAGGTACAGTGCATTCGGAAAGAATTCAGACCCCTTGACCTTTTCCACATTTTGTTACGTTATAGCCTTATTCTAAAATTGATGAAATCGTTTTTTTTAACTCATCAATCTACACACAATACACCATAATGACAAAGCAAAAACAGGTTTTTAGAAATGTTTGCTAATTTATTAAAAATCAAAAACTGAAACATCACATGTACATAAGTATTCAGACCCTTTACTCAGTACTTTGTTGAAGCACCTTTGGCAGCGATTACAGCCTCGAGTCTTCCTGGTTATGATGCTACAAGCTTGATACACCTATATTTGGGGAGTTTCTCTCATTCTGCTCTGCAGATCCTCTCAAGCTCTGTCAGGTTGGATGGAGAGCGTTGCTGCACAGCTATTGTCAGGTCTCTCCAGAGATGTTCAATCGGGTTCAAGTCCGGTCTCTGGCTGGGCCACTCAAGGACATTCAAAGACTTGTCCCGAAGCCACTCCTGCGTTGTCTTGGCTGTGTGCTTAGGGTCATCCTGTCGGAAGGTGAATCTTCGCTCAGTCTGAGGTCCTGAGCGCTCTGGAGAAGGTTTTCATCAAGGAGCTCTCTGTATTTTGCTCCATTCATCTTTACCTCAATCCCGACTAGTCTCCCAGTCCCTGCTGGTGAAAAACATCCCCACAGCATCATGCTGCCACCACCATGCTTCACCATAGGGATGGTGCCAGGTTTCCTCCAGGCGTGATGCTTGGCATTCAGGCCAAGGAGTTCAATCTTAGTTTCATTAGACCAGAGAATCTTGTTTCTCATGGTCTGAGAGTCTTTAGGTGCCTTTTGGCAAACTCCAAGCAGCCTGTCATGTGCCTTTTACTGAGGAGTGGCCTCCGTCTGGCCACTCTACCATAAAGGCCTGATTGGTGGAGTGCTGCAGAGATGGAAGTTTCCTGCTTCTGGAAGGTTCTCCCATCTCCACAGAGGAACTCTAGAGCTCTGTCAGAGTGACCATCGGGTTCTTGGTCACCTCCCTGACCAAGGCCCTTCTTCCCCGATTGCTCAGTTTGGCCGGGCGGCCAGCTCTAGGAAGAGTCTTGAGTGGTTCCACATTTCCATTTAAGAATGATAGAGGCCAATGTGTTCTTTTAAGAAAACAATTATTTAACTAGGCAAGTCAGTTAAGAACAAATTCTTATTTACAATGACAGCCTAGGAACAGTGGGTTAAACTGCCTTGTTCAGCAGCAGAACGACAGATTTTTACCTTGTCAGCTCAGGGATTCGATCTATCAATCTTCCAGTTTCTAGCCCAACGCTCTAACCACTAGGCTACCTGCCACCCTGTTCTTGGGGACCTTCAATGCTGCAGAAATGTTTCGGTACCCTTCCCCAGATCTGTGCCTCGACACAATCCTGTCTCGGAGCCCTACGAACAATTCCTTCGACCTCATGTCTTGGTGTTTGCTCTGACATGCACTGTCAACTGTGTTGACAAATGTATACATTTGCAAAATGTCTAAACTGTTTCTGTTTTGTCATTATGGGGTATTGTGTGTAGATTGCTGAGGACATTATTTTATTTCATCCATTTTAGAATAAGGCTGTAACGTAACAAAATGTGGAAAAAGTCAAGGGGTCTGAATACTTTCCAGATGCACTGTATATAACAGGTAATCTCACAGATAATGGTTTATGACATTGTATACCTCTCCCCTCCCCACTCCTCACCAGTCCATACCACTGAAGTGCCCTTGCTGCCACCAGGCTGGGGCCAGAAAGGTCAAAGGTCAGCGTGCTGTGTGTCAACGCTGCTCCGAGGCCCTACACCGTGTCTACCAGTTCTGCTGGGCCTGTGGGAGGGAGTGGCCTCAGTCAGGAGGATCCCTGGAGGGCCAAGGGAGCCATTCCTCCTGCCCTCTGCCAGGCTGTGCCCTCATGACTGCCCTCCTCTCCCCAGAGGTCATAGCTGATCCCTGCAGTTCAGCCAAGGGATGCCCCTTCTTCAGGGCCTGTCCTGGCTGTAAGGCCCTCCTCACTCACACCGGAAAGGGATGCCCCAATATCGTCTGTCCACACTGCCATAAAGTGTTCTGCTTCCGCTGCTTGAAGTGCTATTTTGAGTATGATTATGTTTTTGAGTCCCATCTACAATGCACTGTGGTGGGTAACAGTCAGTCTCTCAGAGAGTTGGGAATGTAGAGGCTATGGCACATGGTCTTCGGAACATTAATTAATGCCTCATTCATTATCACTTGCAAAAGGAAATCATATTGATTGTAATTACTCCTGGAAATATTACACAAAATATATTGTACAAAGACAGTAAATTGCTATGCTTCATTATTGTCCATTTTTCCTCAGTTGTCTGCATGCTACTCAAGTAAAAGATGAATAAATCCCGAAGTTATAATTTGTGTTCTGAGACCAGTCATGAGTTTCTGAATATCAGGGGGGAGGAGATTAACATGTTTTTGTGGCCTATGATGGGTTCAGGAATCATATCACAGACAGTCTATAATCAGGTGGCCATTTATAAACGCTCCTCCCATCCACAGATGGTGGAACCTCCATTCCAGTCTTATTACCCCTGACTAGTGTTCTGAGAATGTGTCACGATCGTCGTATTGTGAAAGAGAGGAGGACCAAGGCGCAGCGTGATAGCAATACATCTTCTTTATTTGAAGACGAAACGAAACGAACACTATACAAACTAAACAAAACAATAAACCGACGAACGTGAAGCTATAGAACAAATAGTGCTGACACTAAACACTACACATAGACAATCACCCACAAACTACCTAATGAATATGGCTGCCTAAATATGGTTCCCAATCAGAGACAACGATAGACAGCTGTCTCTAATTGAGAACCAATCTAGGCAACCATAGACATACATACCCCTAGACTAGACACTTTAACCAACTAAACCACAGCACCCATAAACATACAAAACCCCCTAGACAATACAAAACACATACATCCCCCATGTCACACCCTGACCTAACTAAAATAATAAAGAAAACAAAGATAACTAAGGCCAGGGCGTGACAGAATGGTCATATTTTTGGCCTCTGACATGTCTATATACAGCCATGTTATAACTCAATCATACATAACTGACTCCTGGTGGTGGCACTTTAAATAGCCTATACATCTGAACTAACAGGACGTCGCCACTATTTTTAGCACAGGATTATTTGCTTCCTATGGATTTAAAGGTATCTATATTTAATCTGCACGCTTATTACTGCTGGAAAAGAGCATTCAAAATAAAAGTCCCCCATTGAAACTAATGCAAACAGATAAAAAAAGTGGAAGCATGCCACAATTGGACTAGATAATGCATTTGTAGGTTGGAATGTTGTTGAATAAATTCAATAAAAGATCATAATTAATTAATTTTACACAAAAAGAATGTAACAAATCTGTTGATATGGCACTGTGGATGTATTAGACTTCAGAATTGCATTGGGTACTGTCACATCCTGATCAGTTTCACCTGTAATGGTTATTGTCTCCACCCCCTTCAGGCGTTGCTTGTTATCCCTGGTGTATATATCCCTGTGTTTCCTGTCTCTCTGTGCCAGTTTGTCTTGTATGTTCCAAGTCAACCAGCGTCTTTTTCCCGTGCTCCTGCCTTTTCTATTCTGTTTTACTAGTTCTCCCGGTTTTGACCCTTGCCTGTTTTCTGGACTCTGTACCCACCTGCCTGACCATTCTGCCTGCCCTGACCTCGAGCCTGCCTGCCACACTGTACCTCCTGGACTCTGAACTGGTTTTGACCTTTTGCCTGTCCACGACCATTCTCTTGCCTACCCCTTTTGGATGTAATAAATATCAAAGACTCAAACCATCTGCTTCCCGTGTCTGCATCTGGGTCTCGCCTTGTGCCCTTATAGGTACATACTTATATTGCAATGTACAGCCTTACCTATGGATCTTAGGTCCATGAAATAGGGTATCAGCCTACTCAGTGCCAGATTACAATTGTAAAGAGTTTACACAAATATTAGTGTGCTCTTATTGTGGGACTTTAACTTTCACCTCACAATTCAGTCTATTGTGCGCAATGTTCAGCCTTATTTATGGATCTTCGGTCCATGAAATGGAGTTCTCAGTGACATTCACAGAGCACAACTGTGAAGAGTTTTCACAAATATTAGCATCATAGCTCTTATTGCGCAACTCTGAAACCACTGAAATTAGCAACATTAAGCTCATAAGTCAACCTACGTGTAATAAACATTCATATTGCAATGTACAACTTGATACCCCATTTCATGGACCCAAGATTCATAGCTAAGTCTGTACATTGCAATATGAATGTCCAAATCGCACAATAGGCTGAATAGTGAGGTGATTTCCCACAGTTAAAGTCCCGCAGTAAAAGCTGCAAATATCATTGCGGTAAAGTGAGATGAACACTCGCAAAAAGCAGTCAAGTCATCCGCGCTTCAGTCTCCTCCTGAATTTGAGTACCCGAATACACAACACTTTACGATATCACGTGTTTTCTGGTAGGGGAACTCAGTTGGATGCACTTTCACAACTCATTCAAGCAAACAGTTTGAAGCACACTTATTCAATCTTTCACAATAAAAATTATATCAAATCGCTACTTTCATTTTCGCACCTTATCAAAAATAACTTTATCACGGGTAGAGTGAGGCTGCAGAATACTAAAGCGGGTGTTGTTTTGCAGATATGAAATTGTGAAAGCAAGATGTGTGACATACAGTTGATGTCGGAAGTTTACATACACCTTAGCCAAATACACTTAAACAGGTTTTCACAATTCCTGACATTTAATCCTAGTAAAATTTCCTGTCTTAGGTCAGTTAGGATCACCACTTTATATAAGAATGTAAAATGTCAGAATAATAGTAGAGAGAATTATTTATTTCAGCTTTTATTTCATCACAATCCCAGTGGGTCAGAAATGTACATACACTCAATTAGTATTTGGGAGCATTGCCTTTAAATTGTTTAACTTGGGCCAAACGTTTCAGGTACCCTTCCACAAGCTTCCCACAATAAGTTGGGTGAATTTTGGCCCATTCTTCCTGACAGAGCTGGTGTAACTGAATTGGGTTTGTAGGCATCCTTGCTCGCACACGCTTTTTCAGTTCTGCCCACACATTTTCTATAGGATTGAGGTCAAGGCATTGTGATGGCCACTCCAATACATTGACTTTGTTGTCCTTAAGCCATTTTGCCACTACTTTGGAAGTATGCTTGGGGTCATTGTCCATTTGGAAGACCCATTTGCGACCAAGCTTCAACTTCCTGACTAATGTCTTGAGATATTGCTTCAATATATCCACATAATTTTCCTCCTTATGATGCCACCTATTTTGTGAAGTGCACCAGTCCCTCCTGCAGCAAAGCACCCCCACAACATGATGCTGCCACCCCCATGCTTCACGGTTGGGATGGTGTTCTTCGGCTTGCAAGCCTCACCCTTTTTCCTCCAAACATAACAATGGTCATTATGGCCAAACAGTTCTATTTTTGTTTAATCAGACCAGAGGACATTTCTCCAAAAGGTACGATCTTTGTCCCCTTGTGCAGCTGCAAACCGTAGTCTGGCTTTTTTATGGCGGTTTTGGAGGAGTGGCTTCTTCCTTGCTTTCAGGTTATGTCGATAGAGGACTCGTTTTACTGTGGATATAGATACTTTTGTACCTGTTGTTTTGCTGTTGTTCTGGGATTGATTTGCACTTTTCGCACCAAAGTACGTTCATCTCTAGGAGACAGAACGCGTCTCCTTCCTGAGCGGTATGACGGCTGCGTGGTCCCGTGGTGTTTATACTTGCGTAGTATTGTTTGTATAGATGAACGTGGTACCTTCAGGCGTTTGGAAATTGCTTGCAAGGATGAACCAGACTTGTGGAGGTCTACAATTTTTTTCTGAGGTCTTTGTTGATTTCTTTAGATTTTCCCATGATGTCAAGCAAAGAGGCACTGAGTTTGTAGGTAGGCCTTGAAATACATCCACAGGTACACCTCCAATTGACTCAAATGATGTCAGTGAGCCTATCAGAAGTTTCTAAAGCCATGACATCGTTTTCTGGAATTTTCCAAGCTGTTTAAAGGCACAGTCAACTTAGTGTATGTAAACTTCTGACCCACTGGAATTGTGATACAGTGAATTATAAGTGAATTAATCTGTCTGTAAACAATTGCTGGAAAAATTACTTGTGTCATGCACAAAGTAGATGTCCTAACCGACTTGCCAAAACTATAGTTTGTTAACAAGACATTTGTGGAGTGGTTGAAAAACAAGTTTTAATGACTCCAACCTAAGTGTATGTAAACTTCCGATTTCAACTGTACAAACACAGTATACAGACAGACACAGACAGACATAGTACACAGACATAGTACACAGACTCCCAGCTTCACAGCCATATCTAAGTGAGCTTGATAGGTTTTCCTTTGTTTTTATTTGTATATCATGAAAGATACATATTTTTTAAAGCGTTGAATAACTGTCACGCCCTGACCTTAGAGAGCCTTTTTTATTCTCTATTTGATTAGGTCAGGGTGTGACTTGGGTGGGCAAATCTATGTTTCTATTTCTTTGTTGGCCTAGTATGGTTCCCAATCAGAGGCAGCTGTTTATCGTTGTCTCTGATTGGGGATCATACTTAGGCAGCCCTTTTTCCCACCTTAGATTGTGGGATCTTGATTTTGTATAGTTACTGTGTAGTCTGCAGAACGTTACGTTCGTTTATATTTTATTGTTTTTTGGTGTTCATCTAATAAAGTAAGGTGTACGCTTACCATGCTGCACCTTGGTCTCCTCATTCCGAAAACGGACGTGACAGAAGATCCCACCACCAAGTGACCAAGCAGCGTGCCCAGGAGTGGAGGACATCCTGGACCTGGGAGGAGGTAATGGCAGGGGACAAGACCCTTCCATGGAAGCAGGCGGAGGCAGCGAGAGAGGAACGGCGACGAGACCGGGAATCAAGGAGACGACGGAAGCCCGAGAGGCAGCCTCAATTTTTTTGGGGGTGGGGGCGCACGGGGTGGCGAGCGGAGCAAAGTTGGGAACAAGAACCAACTCCCTGTAATTACGATGAGGAATTGGTCACGGTTCAGATACCGTGTTTTCCGGTTCTGCGCACCGTGCCTCCAGTGCGCACCCTTAGCCCGGTGCGTTCTGTGCCTGCTTTCCGTACTTGCCGTGCTAAGGTGAGCATCTGTCCAGGACGGATTGTGTCGGCTCAGCGCTCCTGGTCTCCAGTGCGTCTCCTCGGCCCAGGATATCCAGCTCTATGCACGGTATCCCCAGTTCGCCAGCACAACCCAGTGCGGCTTGTGCCAGCTCCCCGCACTTGCCGTGCTATGGGGGGTATTCAGCCAGGACGCGTTGTGCCAGCTCTACGCTCCAGACCTCCAGTGCACCTCCATAGCCCAGTATATCCTGTGCCGGCTCTACGCACTATGCCTCCAGGGCGCCTTCACAACCCAGTGCATCCTGGGCCAGCTCTCCACACTTACCCGAGCTAAAGTGGGTATCCAGCCAGGACGGGTTGTGCCAGCTCTACGCGCCAGACCTCCAGTGCGCCTCCACAGTCCAGTACGTCCTGTGCCTGCTCCACACACAAAGCCTCCAGTGATGATCCATGGCCCGAAGCCTCCAGTGGTGATCCATGGCCCGAAGCCTCCAGTGGTGATCCATGGCCCGAAGCCTCCAGTGATGAGCCATGGCATGAAGCCTCCAGTGATGATCCATGGCACGAAGCCTCCAGTGATGATCCATGGCCCGAAGCCTCCAGTGATGATCCATGGCCCGAAGCCTGCAGTGATGATCCATGGCCCGAAGCCTCCAGTGATGATCCATGGCCCGAAGCCTCTAGTGATGATCCATGGCCCGAAGCCTCCAGAGACGATCCAAGGTCCGGAGTCTCCAGCGACGGTCCCCAGTCCGGAGCCTCCAGCGACGGTCCCCAGTCCGAAGCCTCCAGCGACAGTCCCCAATCCGGAGCCTCTAGCGACGGTCCCCAGTCCGGGGCCTCCAGCGTTGGTTCCCAGTCCAGAGCCTCCAGAGATGTTTCCCGGTCCAGAGTCCGCGACAACGATCTACGGTCCGGAGTCCCGGGCGACGATCCCAGCACCAGAGGTGCCACCTAAGTGGGGGGAGTCTCAAGCGGAGCGGGGTCTGCGTCCCGCACCGGAGCCTCCACCGAGATGAGATGCCCACCCGCAACCTCCCCTATAGGTTCAGGTTTGTGGCCGGAGTCCGCACCTTTGGGGGGGGGGGGGGGGGGGGGGGGGGTACTGTCACGCCCTGACCTTAGAGAGCCTTTTTTATTCTCTATTTGGTTAGGTCAGGGTGTGACTTGGGTGGACAAATCTATGTTTCTATTTCTTTGTTGGCCTAGTATGGTTCCCAATCAGAGGCAGCTGTTTATCGTTGTCTCTGATTGGGGATCATACTTAGGCAGCCCTTTTTCCCACCTTAGATTGTGGGATCTTGATTTTGTATAGTTACTGTGTAGTCTGCAGAACGTTACGTTCGTTTATATTTTGTTGTTTTTTGGTGTTCATCTAATAAAGTAAGATGTACGCTTACGACGCTGCACCTTGGTCTCCTCATTCTGAAAACGGACGTGACAACAACAACATTTTAAGTGGCCTATCCCCACATTCTTTATCTTTTTAATAATAATTTTTAAAAAGTAGTTATATTACGGTGGCCTTTGATGACCCCATGTCAAAAGAAATCCTATAGCTTTTTGTCTATGCTGGTTGTTAACTTGCATAACTGATATTTGTATAATTGTAAGGGACACTTCATGTTTTATAGATAATATTTAAATTTACAGAGTGGGTGAGCTCCATTCCTGACAGACTGATCAGATTCAATTTTAGCCTCAGAGCTTGATCACATTCAATCGCATCCTCAGAGGGTGATAAATTAGGATTCTGTCTTGTAGGCTGATTCATATATAAAGCTCCTTGCAGGCAGATTAGCAGTCAGTGCATTATATATATCATCAAGATTGGGTGCGCTCTATTCCTGGTGAATCTGATCAGCTGCCAGGAATAGAGCGCACCCTCTCTGGATTATATGCATCAGCCTATAAAGCACTGAGAGCTATCCTGCCTGCAAGGAACCTTACCTTTGAAAGAGCCTACAAGGCACCCTAGTCAAAAAAAATCCTATAGGATTAGTGATTTTTCCAATAGAATCCTATGGGATTAGTGATTTTTCCAATAGAATCCTATAGGATTGTCACAATGGGGGTATGCACAGCATATAAGGAAAATAAATGTTTAGGTACAGTAACACACAGATATGAACTTTTCTTTCATTTATTATACACTGCTCAAAAAAATAAAGGGAACACTTAAACAACACAATGTAACTCCAAGTCAATCACACTTCTGTGAAATCAAACTGTCCACTTAGGAAGCAACACTGATTGACAATAAATTTCACATGCTGTTGTGCAAATGGAATAGACAAAAGGTGGAAATTATAGGCAATTAGCAAGACACCCCCAATAAAGGAATGGTTCTGCAGGTGGTGACCACAGACCACTTCTCAGTTCCTATGCTTCCTGGCTGATGTTTTGGTCACTTTTGAATGCTGGCGGTGCTTTCACTCTAGTGGTAGCATGAGACGGAGTCTACAACCCACACAAGTGGCTCAGGTAGTGCAGTTCATCCAGGATGGCACATCAATGCGAGCTGTGGCAAAAAGGTTTGCTGTGTCTGTCAGCGTAGTGTCCAGAGCATGGAGGCGCTACCAGGAGACAGGCCAGTACATCAGGAGACGTGGAGGAGGCCGTAGGAGGGCAACAACCCAGCAGCAGGCCCGCTACTCCGCCTTTGTGCAAGGAGGTGCACTGCCAGAGCCCTGCAAAATGACCTCCAGCAGGCCACAAATGTGCATGTGTCTGCTCAAACAGTCAGAAACAGACTCCATGAGGGTGGTATGAGGGCCCGACGTCCACAGGTGGGGGTTGTGCTTACAGCCCAACACCGTGCAGGACGTTTGGCATTTGCCAGAGAACACCAAGATTGGCAAATTCGCCACTGGCGCCCTGTGCTCTTCACAGATGAAAGCAGGTTCACACTGAGCACATGAGCACATGTGACAGACGTGACAGAGTCTGGAGACGCCGTGGAGAACGTTCTGCTGCCTGCAACATCCTCCAGCATGACCGGTTTGGCGGTGGGTCAGTCATAGTGTGGGGTGGCATTTCTTTGTGGGGCCGCACAGCCCTCCATGTGCTCGCCAGAGGTAGCCTGACTGCCATTAGGTACCGAGATGAGATCCTCAGACCCCTTGTGAGACCATATGCTGACACATGCACATTTGTGGCCTGCTGGAGGTCATTTTGCAGGGCTCTGGCAGTGCACCTCCTTGCACAAAGGCGGAGGTAGCGGTCCTGCTGCTGGGTTGTTGCCCTCCTACGGCCTCCTCCACGTCTCCTGATGTACTGGCCTGTCTCCTGGTAGCGCCTCCATGCTCTGGACACTACGCTGACAGACACAGCAAACCTTTTTGCCACAGCTCGCATTGATGTGCCATCCTGGATGAACTGCACTACCTGAGCCACTTGTGTGGGTTGTAGACTCCGTCTCATGCTACCACTAGAGTGAAAGCACCGCCAGCATTCAAAAGTGACCAAAACATCAGCCAGGAAGCATAGGAACTGAGAAGTGGTCTGAGGTCACCACCTGCAGAACCATTCCTTTATTGGGGGTGTCTTGCTAATTGCCTATAATTTCCACCTTTTGTCTATTCCATTTGCACAACAGCATGTGAAATTTATTGTCAATCAGTGTTGCTTCCTAAGTGGACAGTTTGATTTCACAGAAGTGTGATTGACTTGGAGTTACATTGTGTTGTTTAAGTGTTCCCTTTATTTTTTTGAGCAGTGTATAATAGTCAGCTATGCATACAATACATGGAATGTTCCCTTTACTCTCTTTATGTTGGGATAGGGAGAGGAAAATAAAAACCTAAAGATAATGAGACCCCCCACCCAACTCTTTCCCTCCCAGGGTTGTAGAACCCTCCCTCCCTCCCTCCCTCCCTCCCTCCCTCCCTCCCTCCCTCCCTCCCTACTGGATGTAACTACCAGTGCCCATCTAGTGACCTCTTGGCACACCTGATCCAGGTGTTGTAAAAAAAAAAAATGACGACCTGTGTCATTAAGATTACATCAACTTGTTAATATATCTCTATGCTGTTTGGCTGTAATGCCACATAGCACACCTTTTTGACACAAATGTAAACAACCTTGCAGACAATCTCAGTAGGTTTATCAGCTATTGTTGTTGCAGTTGAAACAATAACTTTAATGTGTGATGCAGATGCACCAGATGCAAATGTTTACTCACATTGTGTCCCCTGGACATCGGGGGGATGGAGCTGCATGAGATAGCTACTGTGCTAGCGGTTTCACCAAGTGGCAAGGGTGGCAGTTCAATATCGGTCACTTATGATGTTATTACAGTTCACATGTGTCCACTGTCCCACCTTCTTAGGTAATTGTCTAAGAGGTTTGGAGGTGCTCCATAGATGCTCCACATGTTAATTAAGCAGCCAAGGTAACTATAGTCTATAGCCATGTTTTGGGGATAAATCCTTTAAAATGTCATGTAAATATCTATACAATTCCAATCTACAAAATGTATAGAAATTCAATAGGAGAAAAAAAACATTGAAATCCTATAGGATCCTATAGTATTTCAATTCAATGAGCCAATTCGAATCCAATTCGAATCCAATAGAAAAATCATATCAGATTTTGGAAGCAGCCCTATTGGACTCCCATGGGATTATAATCTATATGATTTATATACAATAATCTAATAGAGAGTTTTTTTCAGGTTGCAGGAGTCTGGTGTAGCGGTCTAAGCTCCTGACTCTGGACCTCCTTGATGACGTGTGTTTGATCCCTGGCTCAGCTGACTGTCTGTGCCCTTAACCACTTTCTGTACTCACATCTGTCCTGTCAACCAAATTATTCTGATCTCACAAAAACACATTTTACCCTAGTCTAAAAATCCTATAGGATTCCAATAAAAAAAATCCTATCAGATTTTGGAACCAGTCCCATTTGACTCCTATAATCATTTATGATAGCTTCCAAAATCTGCTAGGATTTTCTTTTGGATTCTAATAGGATTTTTTGGGAGGGGGGGAATCCAATAGGATTTTTGGACTCGGGCAGAATCCTGATTTAACAGCCTGTCAGGAATGGCAATATATTATCCACAAAACATTGTGTTATATACATATCAGTTATGCAAGCTAACAACCAGCATAGATAAAAAGCAAGCTTGCTAGCTAGCTCACAAGACTAGCCAAGTTAGCTGCTTTATTCCTTGCATGCGATTGGCTGTGGTCTTGGGTTCGGCACCCAGCCTGGAAGACAGGGCTGTCTGTCAGGCATCATTCAGGGCTTAAATGTCCCACGAGTGCATAGTGATCAACGCAGCCACAGGGCTACTTGATGAAGTGCATATGAATGAAGGATGCATGGTACTTTTGATTATCTCTTAATCTCCACAAAGAGACCTGTCTTATTCGCGCCCATCTCAGTGAACTAATCGATTGCGGAGGACGAGACTAATTCATTGCGGAGGCCGCAGGGATGGCACAGTCCAGGAAGAAGGGGGGTGTGGCTGCACAATGCACTTCTCTCTCCAGAATGCGCTCTCTCCCGCTAATTTGTGCACGTTCATTGTTTCATAACTTCATTGTGTCAATTGTTTGCGTTTGATTGTTAGTGTCTATCCATTCCGAATTACATAGGCCTATATCACCAGTAGTTAATTTACCATTAATTCCTATAATTTCTAATCTACAGTGTTTGTTTGGTTGTAATGTCTGTTAATGCATTCAATATATTATTATTCTAGATTTTACCGTTCTCATTGTCGGACTGGACATGTGGTTTGCAGAGCGCACAATCTATGCTACACTTGTGATAAACACGTTTTGGTTTTATTCCATTTACGAGTTTTGTCAATTTAGTCATTGTCTTTTGTTTGGAGCCTCCTGTCAATGTGGAGTAAGGATGCACACCTGTTTATGCATAGAAGTAGGCCTATAGGCTACCTGGTTCGTGTGCAAATGTAGGCATATAAATGTTCCCATTTGGGGATCTGATGGTATTTCTGATTGGCTTAATGCACAACCACTAATGAGCTGTGGAGCTTGTTAAAGTCATGTTTTCTTCACCTCAAACAGCAAGCAAACAAAGTCTGTTTTTACATCCATTGAGAATGACAATAATTCCTCAATTTATTTGAAAAATCTTTCCAGCTCTTTCCCTTTTGATAACCACTCAGTATGAAAGGGAAAAATGTCATCCTCTGATCCAGTGGAAACATCATAAAATAGGCCTACCTGATTACTTCTTATCCCTTGAACAAATAGCCTACAGCTTTGTCTATCCCGGGATCCCAATGTTGCATGCAGCTTTAGGCTGGACCCAAGTTAATAGTTGATATGTTTTAAGTTCGTTGCAGACAGTCCATGCATAGCCAATGTGATATTTATTTTTATCAGGATATTTTCTACCTGCAGGCTGAAATGTGTTTATTTGTTGGCTTTATAAGCTATTTCTACAAACTGTAGTTGGCAATGGCAGTAGAATTAACTTTTTAGGTTTGTATAATTTTCATTTAGATTTGGACAGAATTTTAATTAACCATATGACAATGATTTTGAGATACGAAGACATTATTATAAATGAAATGAATCTGTTCCACGAAAATGTGCATATGAAAACCATAACTGGCACACATAACGGTAGAAATGGTAAGATAAATTGGCATTCCACATGAGAAAGTTTACCAACTCCTTGTGTAGCCTATTACCGGCAACTTCAGGAGAGTAATGGCAGAATCTACAAAAGCCAGTAGGAGCGGAAGGAGAATGGTCGGGACAGCTTCAGTTCTCCCTCTTCTTGTGATATTGATCTCTGGTTCCCTCTTGAGTCATTTGTGTGTAATTTCATCAAACAGTGAGCTTAAAGCATCAGACAAGCTCAATAGTTTATTTTATTAAAACACATAGGGTATTGTCTAAATATGGAAAAATAGACGTTCAACATTTTCGACCAATCAATTGGTTGAAAGAACAGACGAAGCGCTGATGGCTTGACTGCTTTTTGCGAGTGTCGGCTCACTTGACCGCAGTGTAAATATCACAGTAGCCACTAGCCAGTAAGCAAAAACTATTTAACAATCCAAGCAACTTTTCTTTTAAAACATAGCTATTACACGGTTGAGTAATGCAACCAAACCATATTACACTCTTGAATAATGCCACCATTCACAAGCATGTGCAGATAATTAAAGGGTTTATTTTCTCCTCCGTACACATTAGCTGACAATACACAGCTAACTCCTGCTAGTCAAGCAGTCAAGCAAAGAAACATAAAAAATACAGTTGAGATTTAAAGGTACAGTGACAATTTCAGAATGTTACAGGCTGTTATTACAATTTCAGGTAAAAACTCAATAAAACAAGTCTTAAAAATAAGGAAAATATATGTACATTTAAGCTGTTTCAAAAACATTGTTCTGCTATTGCAATTTGTACTGTAAGAGTGTTGGCTCAACAATACAATTCTGTTTACACTGTCCTGCTTAGAGGGGGGCAACTGTCAGGCGAGTGTCGTGCGCTACTTCCGGAGGTACTGGTTGAGACGTGACAAGTTTGCAAGTTTACATTGCAGTAATATGTGTAGCCGAGGGTATTTTTGCGTAAAGTCTACTAATTGTGAAGTCCCTCTAAGTTTGTTTCACAAAGCCTATATTTATGGAGTGTGACCAGGCAGCTGGCTGACCCACTTGATTTCAGCAGCCTGCTCCACTCTGCTCTGCCCTGAAACATTTGGATTTATCTGGATTTATGCAACAGGCAGGCCCCTGGAAGTCCTGGCTGTACTCACATTATGGCGACCTTAATACAGATCCACTGGTTCTGCCCATTAAATCTTGCTGGGAATTAGTAGCGACCTCTGATTTACTCTTAACCTTATAAAGAAGTATTGAATCTTTAAATTCCAATTGTGTCCCGATGGTGCCTTGAACATGAACTTAGGTCCCCAGACCCTCATAGTGACCCTTTAACAGTTAAACGATTTCCCTGTAGTTCTACTCCAACATTGCATGTCAGTATATAATTGCATTGTTACTTAACTGTATAATGTTCAACCTACATAATGAATTACGCAAACTCACTCAAACAATCACATGTAGTTTTAGCCTGCTTATTAGTTTTCGAGTCATTACTCATAACCTACAGATGCAGTATCTTAATTTGATCATCCTTTTGTTGCAGGAATTTTCCTGCAGCAGGAAATGCAAACTTGCAGTGTATTTAAGCTTTAAAAAAGCTTCAAAAGTTTGTCATTTGATTTGCCCTAACGAAAAATGCATCAACCCCTACAAAAAAATGTCCATTCATTATAATCCACATAATAATTCATATTTCCTGTTGCTGTAAGATTTTTTCCCCCGGTAGCAATTGGCTCAAATTAAGATCCTACATCTGTACAGATTAATACTGAAGCCAGAATAGCTCCTATTACTGCATTAAGATCTTTGATGGAGTCACCCGATCAATATGAGGGGGGATGGGTGATGGGGGCTGTCTGCCGTGTACCTAACCTGCTTTCGTGTTCCCTCCTTCTACAGGTCTGCTTAATAGCAGCTGATTAATTCAATTTGACTTAAAGCTTAGAGAAAAGGAGAGAAGACAAAAAGAGAAGGCAGTCCAAGACAGATCATCCAAGGATTTTTGCAACCAAACCCATTGTCAATTGACCATGCCTTTGCCTACTACCGCTCGTCAGCCTTTTACTATTTTAAGGAGCGTTGCCTTCCAATATCACTTTGCACTATTTGTTACTGCTTCACTTTGTGATGTAGATGGATGTGTGTAGAGTGTAGATGGATGTGTGTAGAGTGCATTGGTACTCTCATTGCCCTCGATGATCTGACTTTACAGTGCTATTACTAGACTGTATGAAGACCAAATTACACTTTGACCAGAGGCTCATCATGTGTCAAAAGAGTGTGTTCTCTCCTTGCCCTTCGGTCCTGGGTGCTCTCTCTGTGATAGCTATAGCGAAAGGGTCAGTGTCAGGGCTTTGCTATCTGTGGGAGGCTCTATCCCTAAGTGTAACCTTGCTTTGAGGTGATCTCTGTCAGTGCTGTCAGCCTGCCTCACATACTGCTAAGAGGCTTGCAGATAGCGGCCCAGTTTAGCAGGACCCCATCGGACTAATCTTATTAGGTCAACTGGACTCTATCAATCTTAAGATAGAAGAGCACACAGTCATACTACAGACCATGTGGTTAGCACATGACACGTGACACTTGTGATCATACAATCAGAAAGCTGTATGAGAGCATTCTCATGATATGTGTGTGTACGTGTATGAGTGCGTGTGAGATTTTTTTCTATAAGAAGCAATCACAGTCCAATAAACGGTGCCATTCACCCCACCCCTCTGGTTTTTCCAGGAAATCCAGCTGTATAGCAGGCCATTTCCAGATATCCATGTACCTACCATGTACATTGCTGCATCTGTGGACTGGCCTGTGTCAAAAAAATAAAATATATTTTCAGCCCACTATGGGGGACGGACCATCCCACTGGCAAAAACTGGTTGAATCAACATTTTTTCCATGTAATTTCAACCCTAATTGGATTTGAAAACTAATCAACGTCAGGGAATTTCATATTATTTTCACCCAACTTTTTACCTAAATCCAATGACATGGTGATTTTTAATTTTTTCACGTTGAATTTATGACAACTCAACCAAATGTAAATCCAAACTAGACGTTGAACTGACATCTGTGCCCAGTGGGATATGTCTGTTTGCTGATAGCTTTATCACTGTCACCGCCTTGAACTTTGTCCTCGATATACAATGGCATCTTATGAGAGGGTTCTCACAAAACATCCTCTCGTACTAAATACCACTTAAACAATACTAAAGCCCTCTACCTGTACCTTGCATATAAGCTGTTTTTCTTTCCTTAAGCCCCCCTCTCATCCTCAGTTGTCTCCTCTCTCTGCCATTATGTGGGGAGCATCTGTAACCAAAAGGATGCAATCAAGATCTTAAAGTAATTGATTTGGTGTGATGACAAAGGAAGCTATACTTATCCATTTCAGGAAGTGAAATCCCCTTCGCCATGTCTCACAGCCAATCCAATGGAATGGTTGTTAGGCGGTCGTGCGGAGCAAAGAACAGGGGAGTGAACAAGGAGGGACACCAAACCAATCAAAGCCCATCAGAGATTCTTAATTGGGAAAAAGTCTGTCCTCTCCTAGACTCCTCAGTCCTCCTCTCTCCTCCAGTGAACCGGAAACCGATAAGTGGTTGCCATATGTAGGAGAGTGTCAATCATTTTTTCTCCAGTGGAGGATGCTCAGGTGTATCATACCGTGGAAGTTTTGAAATCCACGCACCCCCTTTCAAAAAGCTGTTTAAAAAAAAAAATGCTTATTTTCTTTTTATCAATAAAATGTCTAGCATAACTATACATTTCTTTACACTTATATTTTGGGATTCCACCTCAGTAAATGTAATTTGCCTGATGACGCGCTAGTGGCGAAGTAGTCTCATTTCATACAAGTGCATTTGTTTCTACCTTTCCTCTGCTCGCCTCTTCTCCCCGATTACTTTTTACCTTTTTCAAAAGGAGGCAAGGAGAGGACGGAGGAGACGATGCAAGGAATCGAGGAAATCCAATTGAGATTCTCCCCATGAGATTTGTTTTAGCACGCAATGTCTGTGTCCCTCTAACTTTTCACCACCTGATCAGTCTAACCACTAATGAGCATGTCCAGGTTTACGTTGGGTTATGGCAGCAGTCTGCACTGTTCGTCATAATGACAAAGACATATGTAGCATAATCCAAAACACATATAAGCATGCAAGCTTTCCTGCCTGAACCAACACTGTGTAGAAGATGCACAGCTGTGCACAGGTCATCTAACAGCTTTCCTGCCTGAACCAACACTTTGTAGAAGATGCACAGCTGTGCACAGGTCATCTAACAGTTTTCCTGCCTGAACCAACACTTTGTAGAAGATGCACAGCTGTGCACAGGCCATCTAACATCTTTCTGCTCTGGCACGTTTAGTTCTAGTCGTTTTTCGGTTTGACACTGCCTCCTTGAATAAAACTTCCATTGTTACTCTGGCCTTGGTAGAAGCCACATGATTATCTTTGAGTTCTAAGTTCTTGTAATAAAATAACATTTGTTGTGTGACCCTGGGATAGGTAGAACACATTCCCTTTCTTTCCCCCTCTTTCTCTTCCTTTCTGATCCCTTCTTGCTTTCCCTCCCCCACCGAGCCTTAACTGCACTCTCAGGGCTCCAACACTGTTACTTATGGATTAAAAGCTAAAGCCAGTTGAGAAGTCAAAGCTTCCCTGTCCCCCCAGCCCTTCCCTACCCTTCACCTGCTCTCTTTCACCAACTATCAGTCTATCTATTTGTTACCAGACTGGGTGAATCTCACCCTTCTTCTCACGTCCCGATTAGTCCCTTGCTCCTAGGTTTGGGGCAGGTCCCAGTCCAAAACAGGGGTAGTGACCACAGGGACTAAATTACAGGAAGCCTGTGGATTTTTTTAAACAAGAGAATTCTAAAAACAAGAGGAAATATGTAAAAAAAAAAGAAGAAGCAAAAAACCCCCCACCTTACTTGGATTACTATTTATTTTAAATGTTCATGCCAAGATACTGCACCTGCTCTACTGCTGAATGTCAATCTGCTCATCACCTGGATTCCTGCCATTCAAAGACGGAGAGCATTGATATGGCATTATAGACAAACTACTCCAGGTCAGCAACACTTCCAATCAATATGATTTAGTTGTACTATGTTTCAGTACTAGGTAGCTAGTGTTTTCATTTCAGTACATTCCAACCTAACTTTTATGCTGTTGTGCTGTTTTATGTGGTCAGTGGTTGAAATACTTACAAATTACTTAGAACTTTTCAGGGTAAAGTTTGTGACATTTTTGGGCCCATCTGCACAGGTGTGTGATCAGCATAGGTGTATGGCCAATATCAGCTATGAAAGCTGCAGTGATATCAGGATAGCTGGATTACACCCTAGACTAACATTTCAGATTCATAGAGGAATTTGTTTTTGATGGATTCAATAACCCTAGAGTCACAGCATCACATTTTAGTTGTAAGATCAGTAAATGTCCCCAAGAGACATTGTGCTGGATTTTTCATTCTATATCTATCCAGTATTGCTTTCTTATAATTTGTTTCATAGCTTAAGTCCTCACAGCTAATATCAGTCAATTGAAATCAATGGATTTCAAGTCATAATTTGAATAATATACAACAAACATTTTATATGATGCTTGTGACATCCCTTACTGTAAATTGTACCAGCTTGTTAGCAACTTATTAGCTATTACCACTATTAGCTTTTTAACAATAGCCATGTAGCTTAGCTACTGTTTGTACACTGTGTGTTCACTGTATGTGCTGGCCAGGGTTGAGGTTAATTCCATTTCAATTCCAGTCAATTCAGGAAGTACACTGAAATTCCAACTGTATTTTAATGTCAACATGCTAAGTGAGAAAGTAACGCATTTAACAAGTCCAAATGAAATAAAGTGCAAAACAACTAAGTGCCCCAAATAGAAAGGTCCATACAAAAAATACAAAAACACAAACAAATTTACACGTAAACGATGCCGTATTTGTTCCAAGTGTAAAATCTCCTAAACGACAAACCCAGTAGACTTTGACTCATTGTCCAGACGAATTGCCCTCTTCTTCTCCTTTTCAGTCTTCTTTTCTCCCTTCACCTACTCCTTCTCTCCCACTCTGTCTCTCCTCAGGATCCTCAGTGGCCAGAGAGAGGGGTTGAGGTGGTGGTCATGCTGACTGGCCGTGTCACAGCAGGAGTCACTCTTGTCTCCAGTGAGGAAGTACAGGAGAGCGTTCAGCCAGGCATTGCAGGAAGCCAGTGGCCTAGTGACCTTGTAGCAGATTGAAATTGTCTTCATGGCATTGCAGCCCCCCATGTGACCCCTCCTGAGTAGCAGGAACAGTGTCCGGGTAATGTGGAAAGGGAGGAAGCAGTGCAAACAGGAGAGTGATGGTGACAATGCTTTTGATGGACTTGCGGCTCCTGCGGATGAAATAGGAATGCTGTGAGCTGGAGATGGAGATGGACGTCCTTTCCTTGCGCCCCTCTGACCCCACATTACCTCCCTCCTCGTCTTCTCCCACCTGGGAGCTGGATGGGGAATGCAGGGTCCTAAAGATGGTCCTGACTACCTGGGAGTAGCACCATGCGATGATGGTGAATGGGACGAAGAACCCCAGTAGGTGCAGGACAAGGCCGTACAGGACATAGTCTGCAAACTCTTTATCAATAGCATCATCCCAACAGTTCACAAATGCCTTTGAATCCCCACCGATCCCCTCTCCTCCACACCCCTCCTCTTCAGACCCATTCCCCCACTCCCCTTACCTCCCTCCACCACCTCCTCCTCTCACCACATACCCTGTCTGTGCAAACCTGAAGATGGGACAAGTAAGCACAAACACCACCACCCACACCATGGCACAGGTCCCCTTCACGGCCTTCTTGCTCTCCAGGGTGATGGTCCTCATAGGGTGGCAGATGCCCAGGCAGCGGTGGACGAATATACAAGTGAGGAAGAAGATGGAGCAGTAGAGATTGAAGTAGAACAGGAAACGCACCAGGCGACACATGAAGTCCCCAAACACCCAGTGGTCTCGCAGCACATATCTGGCCACCAGGAATGGCAGGGACAGGCCATACATTAGATCTGTGGCCGCCTGGTTCACCATGTAGATCAGAGAGGTGGTCCAGCGGCGGTGGGTATTGCCATGGCAACAGCCGCAGGACAATGGAGTTGAGCGTCAGGCTGAAGAAGAAGGTGAGGGAGTAGCAGAGAGGGAGGAAGATGTACTTATAGTACTCATCAATACTGCAGGGAGAGAGGGAGAGAGGGTGGCTGGGGTGAAGGAGGAGAAGGTCCCTGTCACAGATGTGCTCTCTGTGGTGTTGGAGGCTTGGCTTATCATCATGGTTGACTGTGGTTGTTTTCCCTTCTTTTGCAGAGTCTCATGTTCCTTTTTCATCACGCGCTCCTTGTGGCAAATTCTTCTGCTTGTTTAGTGTTCCTGTCGTTTGCTCTCTCTCAGGTGCGGTCATCTTCTTATCTTTACTCTGCAGATGGTTTGAGGGAAGGAATATTCTGTGCAAGAGGGAGAAAACAAGTGCTTTAGTTTGGAAATACTCACTAGGAATGTATTTAGCTGATTATGGATAATTCTCGGTCCATTAGCTCTTCAATCAGTAACACACTCTTCCGGAAACTCTCCATTCACCCATGTTACATATCTGATCCACTTTGACCATGAGTACACTGAAGCCCATGTTCTGGAGTACTGTAGATTGATCCACTGTCCAAGAATGTGACATACAGTATTAAAAAGTCTATCCTAAGTGCCAAGAATGCATGTTTTGGAAATGGAACCAATGATAGTGGGTTCTCTTTGTGTGTTGTTGTGCACACTGTGTGTGTTTTCTTTAGATGATTCATGTAAATCACAGCTAAATTAGTTGGAAAATGTTGTTTATGTGATCAATGTTAGCTCCCTCATGTTTATCTTCTATGTTGGGAGTGTTTATCACACAGAACTCTCTCATGGCCTTGGTTAGTTATTCCAGAAGTCTTCTTATTTATATATTTCTAATAACAAGTGGATCTGAACATTTAAAGGAAGACATAGCATCTTGGTGATGGGGAGGGTGCAGCTCAAAGTGTCTTTGTCCCGATCGACACAGGGTCCTACTCCTATGACCTTCGCTGGCACTGTAAATAATTGATATCCATTCAGACAGATATGCAGAACGGAAACCCAATACAAGCAAGCAGCTGCAGGCGCTACTACTGGAATGTTACTGCAACATTGAATTATCAATGCTTCGATTTATGTTTATTGACATTTTTCATGAACCCTTTTGTCAAATCAAAAATGTGTGTAAATTGGGTATTTATATCATTGTAAATCTTACAACAGTAAGGAAAATCCTCATTCATCGTTCTCTGTATGTTTGTGGTGGTGTTGATATTTTTGCGTATTTAATGTGTACAAATATAATATCTTACCTGGTTTTCTGGTGATATGAAAGATTGTCCTTTGTCACTTTAAAATATACCAGCCTGTTTTTTCCCTCTTGCCTTTGTCCTCGTAGCCAGTGAACTCATCAGTAAAACAGTGTTAGCATACAGTAACAGTAACTTTCTCTCACCTTTCACACTATTATTTTATTCCTCTCCTCCTCCTGCTCTCTCTATCTCTCATCTGGTCAGTCATCCCTGAGTCTGTTGCGCAACCATCCTCCTACCTCAGTTTTTCTTTATCCTCATCTCTCCCTCCCTATTCGTCTATTGTTGACCTCTCAATCATTAGTGCTGAGCTAGTCAACTGAAGGTCCCACTGGTACACACAAGTTTACTCGCTCGCACACAAGCACTTAAACTATAGATTTTAACAAATATTGGAAATATTGTATGGTGTGCTAGCAGCAGCAAAGACAAACACAGTGCCAGCACACAACATTAAATAACCTTACAAGGTTTATTGAATGCAAAATTATACATTTAAAAAAAGTGAATAATGAATAATACTTCAGAGATGAAAATGTTCAATGTTACTTCATAGCATTCACCCCTTTCCCATGGCCATGAATCTGCTAAAACAGTTCATTGTTTCATCATACTACAAATACACACGATTATTGGAAGTACCACATATAATAATTGCTAGTTAAGACACAAGAGGTAATAAGGCCAGGAGTTTTTCCTGATCATGTGACTTGAAGAGGAAAGACTCTGGGCCTGGTGTTTGTCCCTGGTGAGGTCACATGGTCAGGAAAATATACCTCGTGTCTTAACTAGCAATTATTATATGTGGTACTTCCAATAATCGTGTGTATTTGTAGTATGATGAAACAATGAACTGTGATAGCAGGACAAAGACAAGAGGGAAGAAACAGGCTGGTATATTTTAAAATGGCAGACAAATGACAATCTTTCATATCACCAGAAAACCAGGTAAGATATTATATTTATTATTAATATCTCAAAAGAGGCCTTTTTGGTTTTGCTTATTTTTACACATTGTTTGGAAGAATATACTTTTCAAACATCACATTCCCAGAGTGGGCTCTCTACCACTTTTGAAGAAATGATAAATGTTATATACTGAACAAAAATATAAACGCAATATGCAACAATTTCAATTATTTTACTGAGTTACATTTCATATAAGGAATTCAGTCAATTTAAATAAATATATTAGGCCCTAATCTATGGATTTCACTTGGGAGCCAGGCCCAGCCAATCAGAGTAAGTTTTCCCCCACAAAAGGGCTTTATTACTGACAGAAATACTCCTCAGCAATCCCACCCTCAGACGATCACGCAGGTAAAGAAGCCAGATGTGGAGGTCCTAGAGAAATTAACATTCAATTCCCTGGCAACAGCTCTAGTGGAAATTCCTGCAATCCCTCAAAACTTGAGACATCTGTGGCATTTTGTTGTGTGACAAAACTACACATTTTAGGGTGGCCTTTTATTGTCCCCAGCACAAGGTTCACCTGTGTAATGTTCATGTTGTTTAATCAGCTTCTTGATATGCCACACCTGTCAGGTGGATGGATTATATTGGCAAAGGATAAACGCTCACTAGTAGGGTTGTAAACAAATATGTGCACAAAATTTTGAGATAATTAAGCATTTTGTGCATATGGAACATTTCTGGGATCTTTTATTTCAGCTCATGAAACATGGGACCAAACCTTTACATGTTGAGTTTATATTATTGTTCACTATACAAAGAAATGTACATTATAGGTAATTAACCAATCACAGCCCTACTGTAGGATTGCACATTCAGCAAATCACCAGCAGAAGGAGTTCCCTTTGAATCATAACTTTAAAAGTAACAGAGAGCCCACTCTGGAAATGTGATGTACTAGTAAAATAGATTGTTTAAAACAATATGTCTAAAACTGAACAAAATCAAAAAGGGTACTTTTGAGATAATATTAATAGTTTTAATATTGAATAAATTAATGTGTAAAATTGTATTTCAGAATGTAATGATAGTCCATATTTTAGAGCTATTAGGGGTATAACGACACCAAGGTGTTGTCATACATAGGATTAAAAAGGGCCTAAAATTGCCCCTTCCATCATGATAAAAAAAGATCTGATTTGTGTTACAAATGTAAAAAGCACATCAAACATCCTTCATCCCAATGAAGTTTCTATGTGAGAATTGCCAGAACAATCTGAGAAACACAAAATATTTTCGGGTTATGCTGGCATGGAGTCAATTGACCAATTGCAGCTTTGTAGTTTCCTATGCTGGTGGTAGTTATAGTTATGGCTGCAAACCAGGTATATCATAAAATACATAATGGCAATACCCACAGGCTTATTGGCACTATGCAGACAATTCCCTTACATCAACAACTACATGAGGCTTATATTATACATCAGAGGATAATTAGCAACAAAGAAACTTCTCTACCAAATTGTTACAGGACAGTTCCCTTTAGCCTGAATATGTAACTCCTTAGCTTGTTTTAGACAGGCTATAAGTGGACAATTCCCTTAAAGTAGTAAGTCAAGGATATTGCAATGTTTACACAATAAAACTTATGTAAAGCTGTATCCCTCATATATGTAAATGATATAACTCATTGAATGTTGGGTTACACTATGGCTGTGAAGGTTCTCCATCTGACACCCCCAAGATAAATAGGACTTTCTTACCACAGGCAAAAGACTATGAGTCAGATATTACTAGAGATGTTTCAAACAACATCACAAATGGCTTAAAACCCTCTTTCTGATATTAAATATTTTTGGTTAAGTGCATGCGTAAGTCAAAACAGGTCCTAATACAGTACGTTCTCCACTAATGATGATGAAGATTATGCTGGTCAAGATCAGGTGGGGATGATGAAGAGAAAGTTATCCATCCATCTGAGAAATATGGATTGTATTATGACACTGGTCCAAGATGTTGCTTATCAGTTGCTCATAATCAACATTTCT
Source organism: Salvelinus namaycush (assembly GCF_016432855.1). NCBI lineage: Eukaryota > Metazoa > Chordata > Actinopteri > Salmoniformes > Salmonidae > Salvelinus > Salvelinus namaycush. Next base: position 32,015,336 of record NC_052318.1, on the reverse strand, counting down.
CCTTTACGAAAAATCATATTGAGTAGGCTACTATGGCAATACTTCTGATGGTCTCATAGTGGCATATCTGGGCCAAAATCACTTTATCCACTATTGGTCACAATGACTTCATGTCCTGGTACCCTGTCCATGGCAGTGGGGATGTCACATCCGGTGCACCTGTGGGTCAACATTATGTCAGATCCTGTACATCCAGGAGCATGGCATCCTGTTTGGTCCTCAGCTGGTCCCTTATCAACAGGTGACCCACCAACTCAGAGCTCAGGTCTACAAGAATAGAATATAATATTACTAGTATTACTACTATTGTCACATGCAAAGCACAACAACAAGGCACAAATACATAGAGCCAAAAATGCACAAACTGTACAGCAAGCACTCACATGCCAGTGCACTTACTAACAAGTTATTACCATGTAACAACCACTTTTTTCCATGTAATGACCAAGATTTCCATGTAATGACCGCCTACTGACCGTGTATGTCGTGGTTGAGTGAGGTCCTGAGGGAGCTGAGCTGTTGTATTGAGCAGATCTGCAGGTCACAGCATTCCAGATGCTTCCTCTTAGTGATCTCACACAGGCGAGGTGCTGAGACACACACACAGGAATTATTCACACATACCAATCTTCACCTCTCTCTCAGACAATGCTCAGTGTTTTCCTCTATCTCCACAGTTCACACTTACAGTCTCCCTTCTCCATCCTTCTTACCTTCTTCTCTTTCTGTTCAGCGAGCAGCTTGTTTTTAAGCGCACTCAGTGCGGCCCTCACCTCCAGCTTCAGGCCAGAGGGATGGTAACCATGGCTACCTGCCTCTTTAGAACCCTGACAGTAAACAGGAAACACAAAATGGCATGAGTATGGATGCCAGGGTTGGGGTCAATTCCATTTAAATTCCAGTCAATTGAAAAAGTAAACCAAATTCCAATTCCAAATTTTCATAATTGAAAAACATTGAACAGAGTTGGAATTGGAATTTCAGTGTACTTCCTGAATTGACTGGAATTTAAATGGAATTGACCCCAATCCTGATGGATGAATGAATGATACATCGCTGTAGAACAGAGTTCTTCACACCTCGTCCTAGAGTGCCGCAATGTGTGCAGGTTTTTGTCCCAGTCTTGAGCTAGACTATAATACAGGAGGGAATCGCTCACCTCTTTGCCAGCCCCCTCCTCCTTATCATCATCCTCGCTCTCACTGTTGTTGGTGTAGCATAACTGTAGATTTCTGTGGTTGTGGAATCTGTAATAAGAAAAGGAAAAGGCAACAATTGCATGAACAGAAAGAACAGAAATTAGATGGTTTCAGCGAATACAGAATGAAGTTGATAATGAGATTTTTGACATTTGTTACCTAGATGAGAAAACAGTAACTCGACACCTTCCATAGTCCTCCTCCTCCCATTCCTCTCTCCTCCGAAGCCCACCCTGCCTCTCCTCCGCCCAGCTCTCTGACACACTCCCCTGTTCCGACCCACACGTACTCTGAAAGAGAGGAATAGAGGGAGGGATCAGGGATGGAGAGATGACATGGGAGGAGGGAAGGGGTGGCGATTTGTGGTGGTGGGGTATTTAAGAGTGTAAGGGTGTCATTAAACCCATCTCTGCAGTTTTTTTTCAAACAGACAAGTTCAGCTTTAATGCCAGGGGTTCACAGGGTGTTATTCCTATCATCTTATTAACAGAGGTTATTACTGTGATCTCGGGCTCCAGCTTTCAGCCTAATACCAGTAGATGACAGTCACATGTGTAAGGCAAAGAGAGAAGTAGGATGAAGTTACCCCTAGATTCTGATCTAAGGTCAATGTAGTGCTGTTCCCGCAAATTGTTAAGGTCTTGATTTGGGGCAGATAAGCTAATCTCAGATCTGTCGTTAAGGGCAGAGCACGTCTACTCCTTCTCTTTATGCCTTCTGACCTTTGCCCTCTCCCTCCTCTCCTCCTCCTGTTTCTCTAGCTCGGCGATACGCAGGCTCAGGTCCTCCCACTGCATGATGGGTAGGTCCTGATCTTCATCTGAGGACCCTCCGCTCTGATGAAGTCGCCCCACCCCTTCCTCACCAGACAGCTCTGTGCCATCACCCCCCTCCTCCTCTGCTGTCTCTTTCTCTGTATCTCCCTCCATCCTTCACCCTATTGTTGTGGGCAGATGACAGAGAAAGGGATGTCAAGGAAGAGGATTTGATAAATTTTTATTTTAAAGTGATTCAGGTGGGTGGTCTCTGATATATATAAACAAATATATATATATATATATATATATATATATATATATATATATATATATATATATATTTTATCAAAAAGAAGCTGCCAAGATCATTATACAATGTGCACAATCTTACTACAGGATAAAGCGGAGTGTATCAACAATAGGATACCAGGATAGCCTACTCAGGAGAAAAACACAAAGCATTCCTTAGAGAAGTTCGAAAAACACTGACTGAACTGTAGGCGAGGCTAGTCTATTTCGTAATAGTGAATTTTTGTATCTTTCCCATTATCTAAACTCGGAAGTATGCATGCACTAGCCTATACCGGAAAATTCTCAATCTGTTTTAAAAGGTTGCATTTTAAATACTTTTCAGACTCACTCTGACTGTAGAACGAGTGCGCTCAGATTTCTTGCCATGAACGTGCTGCCTGGAACGCGCGCACGACACGTTGAATACAAAGTATCTCTTCTCTTTTGATATAACGCATATGTATGCCACACACACCATGAAAGATTTGTTGTTTACAATTTTAATATTGAGGGGGGCTGGTGGCAAGCGGATACTTTGACTTACCTATTCCAGACCGTGTCCTATTCCCGACATCGAGGTCTCTTTCTCTTGTTAATATCTTATATAATTAGATAACTTTCGGTTTCCCAGTTCTCCGCGGTGTAGGCTATCGTTTTAATAACTCACAATAAGCTATTAACTTCTGATTTAACTCTTCCTTTAAGTTAAGAAAAGACCCTGCCTGCCTTTCTACTGTACCCTTTCCCATTCCTCCCGCCCCTCTCTTTCCTCTGACCCGTTCCCACAGCTTTTTAACCTCTACCTTCTGCAGCCGGGAAAAGATACGCCCGCTTTTCCTACATCCAATGTGCCACTACATCCCTCCATGCCTATCCCTTTTAAATAGCGATGCTTCGGATTCCTGGAAGTGTTGAAATTACATGCGATATCTATTTAAGATTAAAACAATCGGGTGTGGTCTGGCTCTGGTTCTACATTTCGAACTAAAAACAATTGTAAAGGAGGGTTATAAAGGTTAAGAATGTACTCTTAATTAGTGTCCAATTTCAACATTTTGGGATATGACTACTCAAACCAGATGGGAAAACCCGGGAGAGAAAGTCATATTACAGCATTTGGAGCAAAACTGAAACACATACATATCTCAATGTCTTTTAAAATAGCCTGACATGCAGGCCAGATGGCTATTATTACATTCATGTCATTCGAATTATAAAAGAGGGAAATCCTAAATAAACTAAAATAGTCATATTAAAAAAAGTGGACAAATTGGTTTTCTAATATTCCCATGGCATTTTTTTATTTCCTTGGAGCTTGGCAGTTTTGGCATTGGAAATACATTTTGAAAAGTTCATTAAGGAGTGTATTGATATAAAATATCCTACAAATAATTCAATATTGAGAAATCTGACAGAGATATGACATGTTTTCTGTTTACAATAAGTGAAAGAAAAGCTGGTGAGGTACATTTGATATAGGCTAGGCTACTAACATTATCTAAAGAATTGTGGGTGAAATTGCATATATTATTTACATGAGTCCATACATTACAATAAATTATGTCAAAGTAAGATTTCAGTAAAAGGCCTACATCATTCTGTCCATTTATCCAAGGATGCTCAGTCATTTCCTCTCCTCCTATCCTATTCCTAACCTCGACTTTCCTCTCCTCCTCATTCACCAGCATGCAGTTCCTGTTGCTCCCACTGTGTGTCACTGACGAGTCGATAGTTCAGCTGCCGGTAGTTCTGTGGGTGAACCTGTCTCTGCCTCCATACCTCCTCATACAGGCTCTGTGTGACTGGGGGTAGAGGGGCGAACCTCCCAGTCTGAGCTAAGGTCTGGGCATAACCCCACTGTTCCTTGTCCAGCTTCAGCATGTGTCTGAGCTGCACCCCCCTCTCCACCTTCCTCGCCATCTCTCCCTGGGCCTCCTCTTCCATCTCAGCCCGCGATGGCAGGGCCACGGAGCCCTCCAGCACTGCCAGGGCAAACTGGACCTGAGAAAAAGAGGGGAAGAGCGAGAGAGAGAGATTGATAGAGAGAGAGAAAGATGGGAAAGAACAAAAAAGCAATAAGAGAGAGAATGAACAAGATATAGTGAGGGAGGGATGAGGTAGCCAGACATTTTGTTCCACAAAAAATAAGATAATCAACATCACCATCAACCTCACCTGGCAGTGGAAGTGGGGGAAGGGGCAGATTATTTTACAGATGCCTATGATGAAGAGTGAGGGGAATGCTGGGGGCATCAGGAACCTGTAGAGCGGGGTTACCAGGTGCTCCTGAACCTCCAGGCCCAATCGGGCTGGCTCCAGGAAAGGGTAGCTGAAGTTGTAGCCCGTGCAGAGCAGCAGGACCTGGGCCTGTGTAATGGACCCATCCTGGAACCGCAGAGACCCATCCTCCTGGATCTCCTCCACAGGGGTGGCCTGGTGGACTCCATAGGGCAGAGGAAAGGGTAGGGTGGGCTTACCGTGGCTCAGAGTCACCTGGGCGTTGGATCGACCCAGTTCTAGTGAGATGTCAAGTCCTGAGGCCCCAGCGCCCAGCACCACCACTGACTGACCTGAGAAGGGTTCTGGGTGGCGGTATGAGTGACTGTGGATCACTTTGCCTAGAGAGAGAAACAAGGGGATGAGATGAGATACAGCTTCAGAGAAAGAGAGAGATAAAGAGAAATGGCATAAGATAAAAGCCATGAGTTTTTCCTGAACACCTAACCTTGCCCAGACATTTTCCAGTTCAGGTTGCATGGTCAGGAAAATTCTGGGCATGAGATATAGGTAAAGAAAGAGAGGGATAGGGATTGATGACTGTGGTGTACACCTTTAAATCGCTCTAGCCCAGGGATGGATGGGATGTGGGGGTCAGAGTAGTGCCTACAGGGAAAGGAGACAGGGGTTAAGAGTTAAGGGTTAGGGTGTAAAATACATTGTAAATATCTAAAGCACATGCACATCTCTTACCCGCTGCAGATGAACACGGAATCAAAAGTTTCAGTGTTCCGTGATCCAGACTTGTCACCTGACGTCACCTCCCACGTCGTCATTGGTCCTTTACCCTCTGTCACCACAGGGCTCACCTCATCCACCACAGTGCTGAACTAACAAAGAGTGGGGGAGAGATGGGCTTTAGACTCTTGTCCTGTGAAACGGAATAAACATTTTCCTTTTTTCACCTGAAATTGATGAGGGTGGACCTTCCTTCTCTACCCCTGACAGAGGACCATGTGTGTGAGTGGACGGTACCTACCCTAATATGTGGTGTGATGCAGTGGCTCTGGCAGTATCTCTCCAGATACTTCTGTACTTCCTGGTGTGGCAGGAAGGAGGGCAGCTGGGGGTCAAAGGGGAAGTCAGGGAACATCATGACCTCCTTGGGCAGGTTGGTCCTGCATAGAGTTAAGGGAGTGTAAAACATGAGACACACAAAATAAGACCTGGGTCAAGTCAGAGAGAGAGAGAGAGAGAGACACAGAGAGAAAGAGAGAGAGGGTGAGGTTAGTGTTACTGTACCTGAGGTTTCTGTACATGCTGCTGTGAATGGACAGCCCGTTGTCATAGCTACCGGTGCGTTCCTCGTAGAACCATGTGCCGCCCACGTGTTCCGCGAGCTCGTAGACGACGGGTGGGGCAAAGGTGTCTGGGCGGGACAAGATGTGACGTGCGGCACACAGACCTGCAGCTCCCGCGCCCACCACCGCAACTCGCAGCTGCCGCATCCCCACGGTCCTGTGCGAGGACATGACAGACAGACCTGGAATACAATTACATCAGGGACCTATTCAGGAGGGTGTTTATAAAAATACAGCTAGAGAACTGACTAATAACACTAAAGAAAACAACAGACCGGTACTGTGAGACAACACTGAGACCAAATAGACAAATGACTCTGTCGCTGACATACCTACACAACAGACACAAACACTACCCACTGTCTGTCTCACACACTGTCCAACTGGGTAACATTGTATATGATGCCAAACAGATACATCTGAGCTCAAGCGAGAGAATGCACATAATCTAAACATTACAGTGTGTGTTTGAGCTGTGGGGGTTTAGTGGGAGGGGACTGCGGGTGTTTCAAAGTTCACTTACGTGTGAAGCCAAAAACCGCTGTGCGTTGAGCAGGGTTAAAACAATAGAAGAAAAGTAATTTCAACAAAGACAAGAAGGAAAAGTCAAAATACTTAATCTCACAATCCTTCAGCGGTACAACACAGAGTGAAGTGAACATTGATCTCGAGACAAAAAATGGACATTGGGAGAATCTCAATTGTTCCTCCTCACCTCAAATCCCATTGGAGGAGAAGGTCAGAGGGGCGGGACCTCTGTCTTTCTCCTCCAATGGGGTTTGAGAAGGAGGAGAGGAGTATACAATTGAAATCCTACCATTATTTATAGAACATCACGTGACAAAGAGTAGTCATTTTTAGGGAAACGTCATAAACCAGAGGTGTGGCAGACCCAAAACACACAGCCACAAATCTTTGAGATGAACATTTACCGGGTGTTAATAAACAACCATCCACAAATGTATTTTGGAGCAAATTAGACAGAACAATGAGAAATATTTTTTTCAACTTCGCAATAATCCGTGCTGTGACCTTATCAAATTGTTCAACAGCAGTTTTTGTTCAGTAATCTTCCGGTTTTGTGACAACTCAAAACGTTGGTTATATTTTGCGCCATCTTGGTAAGGGACTACGAAATAGATTAAAAAGTATCCAATTACAGTGATACATTCCAAATGCATCATAATTCAGAAATAATACATGTTAATTGTGTGCATGTTTAAGTTTACTAATGTAATACTATTAATTGTACACAATTGATTGAGAAGTTGTTCACGGTCTTTACCCATCTTGGAAATAGATTAATACAAGAAGCATCTCGTCATTAGCAGATTGAGAGCTCTAATCCATCTGTAAAATTTGAAGTGTTATAGATTCTGCGATAGAAATGTTAAGGTAAATTCCGATTGAGTGGACATAAGCACTATTTACCGTGAATGCAGTCGACGCTAAAGTGGGTACATTGCCATCACACTTATCACGCTGTAATGCTTAACTTCATGATGTGAATTGAATAGAGGCCTGAATCAGGGTGACAATTTGTTTTACATACGCTTACAACAGTCCCATATTTTAATGTGTATTATATTTCTCCATAAGTGTTTTTCACTGCTTATATTGTTATTTTAGCTCTTGGTTGCATAATATCCATTACTGACCTTAAGTATCTATCATAGTTTTCTAATACTAACCAAAACTGCTGCCTCACTCTCCCTGAGAAATTAGGAGTAAACAATGCTGTCCATTTCCACCACTGTTCTATTGAGGTCAAACAACAAAGAAACAGCATTTTAACCAAAAGTTGTATTTATTTTCCAAAGCAGAAACATAAATAAGAGCAAAAAGAGACATCCCCATGATCCATATCACAAATACATTTCCAGGAGGCTGAATTGACATTTGAGTCCATGTCCATTCAAGTTCAATCATCCTGTTTTTTTTATGCCACAGATTATCTCTCTCATTTAGCAGTAGCATTGCCATGAGGCAGCTGTTGCTGCTGTTGTTGCTCTGCCAGAGCCTGCTGCAGACGGGTGCGTTTCCGGGAATAGTGCTGCCAGTGCAGTAATTGCTGCTCGTCAATGAACTTGGCACATTGTGCATTCACAAGCTCCTTCCTGAAGTGCTCGTACTGAAGCAGCTCCAGCATGTGCAGGCAGTGGGGGTATCTGCATAACAAGGGAGACATATACAGTGCCTTCAGAAAGTATTCACACCGCTGATCTTTTTCCATATTCTGTTCTGTTACAGCCTGAATTTAAAATGGATTAAATTGAGATAAAATGTGTCACTGGCCTACATATAATTACCCATAATGTCAAAGTGGAATTATGTTTTTCATTTTTTTTAAACAAATTAATAAAAAAATGAAAGCTGAAATGTCTTGAGTCTATAAGTATTCAACTCTTTTGATATCACAAGTAAAGATGTGCTTAACAAGTCACATGGACTCAATGTGTGCAGTAATATTGTTTTACATCAGATTTTTAAATGACTACCTCTTCTATGTACTCCACACATAAAATTATTTGTAAGGTTCCCCACGTCGAGTAATTAATTTAACAGATTCAACCACAAAGACCAGGGATGTTTTCCAATGCCTCGCAAAAAAGGGCACCTATTGGTAGATGTGTAAAAATAAAAAAAAGCTGAAATTGAATATCCATTTGAGCATTGTGAAGTTTTAATTACAATTTAGATGGTTTATCAATACACCCAGTTACTACAGTTGAAGTCGGAAGTTTACATACACTTAGGTTGGAGTCATTAAAACTCGTTTAGTTTTGGCAAGTCGGTTAGGACATCTACTTTGTGCATGACACAAGTAATTTTTCCAACAATTGTTTACAGACAGATTATTTCACTTATAATTTACTATCACAATTCCAGTGGGGCAGAAGTTTACATACACTAAGTTGACTGTGCCTTTAAACAGCCTGGAAAATGTCTGAAAATGATGTCATGGCTTTAGAAGCTTCTGATAGGCTAATTGACATAATTTGAGTCAATTGGAGGTGTACCTGTGGATGTCTTTCAGGGCCTACCGTCAAACTCAGTGCCTCTTTGCTTGACAACATGGGAAAATCAAAAGAAATCAGCAAAGATCTCAGATTTTTTTTTTTGTAGATCTCCACAAGTCTGGTTCATCCTTGTGAGCAATTTCCAAACGCCTGAAAGTACCACGTTCATCTGTGCAAACAATAGTACGCAAGTATAAACACCATGGGACTACACAGCCGTCACACCGCTCAGGAAGGTGACGCGTTCTGTCTCCTAGAGATTAATGTACTTTGGTGCGAAAAGTGCAAATCAATCCCAGAACAACAGCAAAGGACTTTGTGAAGATGCTGGAGGAAACAGGTACAAAAGTACCTATATCCACAGTAAAACAAGTCCTATATCGACATAACCTGAAAGGCCGCTCAGCAAGGAAGAAAACACTACTCCAAAACCGCCATAAAAAATCCAGACTACGGTTTGCAACTGCACATGGGGACAAAGATCTTACTTTTTGGAGAAATGTCCTCTGGTCTGATGAAACAAAAATAGAACTGCTTGGCCATAATGATCATTGTTTTGTTTGGAGGAAAAAGGGGGAGGATTGCAAGTCAAAGAACACCATCCCAACCGTGAAGCACGGTAGTGGCAGCATCATGTTGTGGGGGTGCTTTGCTGCAGGAGGGACTGGTGCACTTCACAAAATAGATAACATCATGAGGGAGGAAGATTGTGGATATATTGAAGCAACATCTCAAGACATCAGTCAGGAAGTTAAAGCTTGGTAGAAAATGGGTCTTCCAAATGGACAATGACCCCAAGCATACTTCCAAAGTTGTGGCAAAATGGCTTAAGGACAACAAAGTCAAAGTATTGGAGTGGCCATCACAAAGCCCTGACCTCAATCCTATAGAACATTTGTGGGCAGAACTGAAAAAGCATGTGCGAGCAAGGAGGCCTACAAACCTGACTCAGTTACACCAGCTCTGTCAGGAGGAATGGGCCAAAATTCACCCAACTTATTGTGGGAAGCTTGTGGAAGGCTACCCGAAACATTTGACCCAAGTAAAACAATTTAAAAGGCAATGCTACCAAATACTAATTGAGTGTATTTAAACTTCTGACCCATTGGGAAAGTGATGAAAGAAATAAAAGCTGAAATTTATCAATCTCTCTATTATTCTGACATTTCACATTCTTAAAATAAAGTGGTGATCCTAACTGACCTAAAACAGTGAATTCTTACTAGGATTAAATGTCAGGAATTGTGAAAAACTGAGTTTAAATATATTTGGCTAAGGGGTATGTAAACTTCCGACTTCAACTGTATATATCATGTTTTGGGTGCCATTTTGATTCTAACAAGGTAATAATGTACTATGGTTGGATTTAAAGCTTCAGCTAATAGTTGAGTTAATTTGTGTTTTCATTCCTCCCTAACACAGAGAACCACCAGGTGATCAACTGTAAGATCCTCTCTGTCACCCAGGTGAGATGATCTGTCAGGATTTATATAGACTCCCTCTGTGAAGTTCTATGCATGGTCCATGTCTTAGTTTATGTTTCTAAACTAGTGTATGGCTCATACAAAGTCATAGCTTTTAATATTTGGTCATTATGTGAAAAATATAATGGTAACGTTTAGGAGATTAATGTTGGTGTTGTTGATCATGATGATGATGATGCGGATGATGATGATGATGGGGGTGAAAGAGGATTCTGGTGATTATGGAGATGTTGGTGATGGTACTGATGGTGTTATCATTCCTCAGATGACCAGACTGGTTCTCCCACGCATGGTTGCAAGGTACATATGCATCATGGTGATATCAATGAAACGTGAATCTTAATGATGTCAATCTATGAAATTGTCCCTTTATTCACCTGTCCTGGCTTTCCCAGAGGGAACGGTCTGATCATCAACATGTCTTCAGAGGCAGGTGCTCAACCACAACCCATGCTGTCTCTCTACTCCGCCACCAAGGTGCCTCTCCCTTTCACTTAACTTTCTCTCACTCAAACAAGACAGGGAATTTTTACCAGGATTAAATGTCAGAAATTGTGAAAAACTGAGTTTAAATGTATCTGGCTAAGGTGTATGTAAACTTCTGACTTCAACTGTACACAGATACAGGCGTCCTTTCTAACTCAGTTGCTGAAGAAAGGAAACCGCTCAGGGATTTCACCATGAGGCCAATAATAACTTTAAAACAGTTACAGAGTTTAATGGCTGTGATTGGAGAAAACTGGATTGATCAACAACATTGTATACTGAACAAAAATATAAAACGCAACATGTTAAGTGTTGGCCCATGTTTCATGAGCTGAAATCATACTCACAAAAAGCTTCTCAAATTTTGTGCACAAATTTGTTTACATCCCTGTTGGTTAGCATTTCTCCTTTGCCAAGATAATCCATACACCTGACAGGTGTGGCATATCAAGAAGCTGATAAAAACAGCACGATCACAGGTGCATCTTGTGCTGGGGACAATAAAGGGCCACTGAAATGTGCAGTTTTGTCAAACAACACAATGCCATAGATATTTCAAGTTGAGGGAGCATGCAATTGGCATACTGAATGCAGAAGTGTCCACCAGAGCTGTTGCCAGAGAATTTAAAGTACATTTCTCTACCATAAGCAGCCTCCAACATCATTTTAGAGAATTTGGCAGTATGTCCAGCTGGCCTCACAACCGCAGACCACTTGTAACCACGCCAGCCCAGGACCTCCACATCCAGCTTCTTAACCTAGCCATCCAGCTCTGATTGAAAGCGGTTCCTTGCCTGCTCCTCTGAGACCAGCCACCAGGACAGCTGATGAAACTGAGGAGTATTTCTGATTATAATAATGCCAATCTAGTTCTGTTATAATCTCCACCCGGCACAGCCAGAAGAGGACTGGCCACCCCTCATAGCCTGGTTCCTCTCTAGGTTTCTTCCTAGGTTTTCGACTTTCTAGGGAGTTTTTCCTAGCCACTGTGCTTCTACACCTGTATTGCTTGCTGTTTTAGGCTGGGTTTCTATACAGCACTTTGTGACATCAGCTGATGTAAGAAGAGCTTTATAAATAAATACATTTGATTGATTGAACTGCACCTCAGATTGCAGGCCAAATAAATGCTTCACAGAGTTCAAGTAACAGACACATCTCAACATCAACTGTTCAGAGGAGACTGCGTGAATCAGGCCTTCATGGTTGAATTGCTGCAAAGAAACCACTACTAAAGGACACCAATAATAAGAAGAGACTTGCTTGGGCCAAGAAACACGAGCAATGGACATTTGACCGGTGGAAATCTGTCGATTGGTCTGACGAGTCCAAATTTGAGATTTTTGGTTCCAACCGCCGTGTCTTTGTGAGACGCAGAGTAGGTGAACTGATGATCTCCGCATGTGTGGTTCCCACCATGGAGGAGGAGGGGTGATGGTATGGGGGTGCTTTGCTGGTGACAATGTGTGATTTATTTAGAATTCAAGGCACACTTAACCATCATGGCTACCACAGCATTCTGCAGCAATACACCATCCCATCTGGTTTGCTCTTAGTGGGACTATCATTTGTTTTTCAACAGGACAATGACCCAACACACCTCCAGGCTGTGCAAGGGCTATTTGACCAAGAAGGAGAGAGATGGAGTGCTGCATCAGATGACCTGGCCTCCATAATCACCCGACCTCAACCCATTTGAGATGGTTTTGGATGACTTTGACTGCAGAGTGAAGGAAAAGCAGCCAACAAGCGCTCAGTACGTGTGGGAACTCTCAAGCTGGTTGAGAGAATGCTAAGTGTGCAAAGCTGTCATCAAGGCAAAGGGTGGCTACTTTGATAAATATAAAATATATTTTGATTTGTTTAACACTTTTTTGGTTACTCCATGATTCCATATGTGTTATTTCCTAGTTTTGATATCTTCACTATTATTATACAATGTAGAAAATAGTAAAAATAAAGAAAAACCCTTGAATGAGTAGGTGTGTTCCAACGTTTGACTGGTACAGTAGATTTTACAAATATTAAAATTGTTCTTCCACTTCGACAGAGTATTTTGTGTAGCTCATTTACCAAAAAAATGACAATTAAATACATTTCAATCCCACTTTGTAACAACATGTGGAAAAAGTAAAGGGGTGTGAATACTTACTGAAGGCACTGTTGTACATACATTATACATATTGTTATACTACTGTGATTGATGTATATGATGCAGAAGGAAAAACAACAGTGAATCTTACTTCAGGAATTTGGCATATTCAGGCTCCTTCCAGTACAGTAGGTACTTCAGGTAGTTCACAAAGGGTTTTTCTCGCAGGTAACCCCTCTGAGCCAGAACTGGAGGGACACAGAGGAACAGAGACGAGTCACAAACAATGCTAGCTATATCTCAAATCAAATCAAATTTTATTGGTCACAGACTTTTCCCCCCCAGATGTTATTGCAGGTGTAGCAAAATGCTCCAACTGTGCAGTAGTATCTAACAATTCACAACAATACACACAAATGTAAAATAATGGAATTAAGAAATATATAAATGTTAGGACGAGCAATGTCGGAGTGGTACTGACTAAAATCCAGTATATACATATGAGATGAGTAAAGCAGTATGTAAACATTATTAAAGTGACTTGTGTTTAATTTTTAAAGTGACCAGTGATATCTGCAGGTTATAGTAACGAGTGTCTTTGGTTGTTCTGAGTGACAGAAAATTGAGGATAAGTTAGCTAGCTAGATAACCCACTCACAGTTCAGATAATTCGGATTGGCCAAGCATTGGATGAACTCCAGCTCTGATTGAAAGCGGTTCCTTGCCTGCTCCTCTGTGAAATTAGACACACAAAACAAGTTAGAGTAACATAACATTACAATTGACTTTGGGGAAAGCAGTTTGCTAGCCAAAACAGATGGCTAGGAAACCATGGGTGTGTCCAGTTCATATGTTGCATTACAGTTTATATCAAACATTTTTCCCCAAAACTGTGCGCACCTTTCTTCAACAGCTTTTGAGGTAAGTTCTCTCTAAATATAGGTGTGACTATATGAAATTGCATAACTCGTACAGCACACCATACACATACGCCTTTTGGGCCACCATAATCACAACGTTCTTCATCTGGTCGAGCAGGACAATACCGTTTCCGTTTACTTAAACGTTACACACCGTTCTGTCGTACTGAACGCGTCCCAGGGATAACTTATTTTATTTTTTGTAACCTTTATTTAACTAGGCAAGTCAGTAAAGAACACATTCTTATTTACAATGACGGCCTACCCCGGCGAAACCAAACGACGCTGGGCCAATTGCGCGCCACCCTATGGGACACCCAATCACAGCCGGTTGTGATACAGCCTGGAATCGAACCAGGGTCTGTAGTGACGCCTCTAAGGCTGAGATGCAGTGCCTTAGACCGCTGCTACAACGTTAGCTCGAGCTACACCAAGATATCAAATGTAGCTTACATTATGTGGACATTAGTCTTAAAAAAAAAAAAAAGCAGCGACAAAACATCCAGTCCGCTAGCCACTTTATAGTTGTTTGTAGCCTACTTTGTCTAACGAGCTAGTTAGCTAACGTTAGATAGCGAGTTGGTTATCTTTATTACCTGATTCCATGACGCCTGCCATTAAAGGTGACTGGGTCTGCACGAAAACAACAGGCTCCTTAAAACGGAAATATGTAAGCTGTTTAAACGAATATATTGTTAGTTTGCTGAATTAATTGTTGTGGTCTGGTCAACAACAAAATCATTTCGATCATGTCGCCATATTTGTCGTAAACTGCAGCAGTTTAACTTTTTACGACAATAGTAGACTGCCATTCTCAAGTTCACCACTAGAGGACAGTATTCGCACAGTCTTCAAATACAGTATGTCTGTCTGATAGGAGAGACTATGTCTGTCTGACAGGAGAGACTTCACAGACTTGTGGAATGCTTTATTTTACATCCAGTACAATCATTTTCACCAAAGCTTACGTTGGACACATCGAAATAAGGCAGGATTTACCACCCTGGAGTCTAGGTTATATGTCGATTTATCTTGATTTGTGATTGATACTATAAGGGCTATCTACATACAGTGCTTTCAGAAAGTATTCACACCCTGACTTTTAACACATTTTCTTGTGTTACAGCCTGCAATTAAAATGAATAAAAGTAGAGATTTTGTGTCACCATAATGTGAAGGTGGAAGTATGTTTTTTAGAAACGTTTACAAATGAATTACAAATTAAAAGCTGAAATGACTTGAGTCAATAAGTATTCAAACCATTTGTTATGGTAAGCCTAAATAAGTTCAGGAGTAATAATTAGTCACATAATAAATTGCAATAAATGTGCTATAATAGTGTTTAACGTGATTTTTTAATGACTACCTCATCTCTGTACCCCTCACATACAATTATCTGTAAGGTCCCTCAGTCGAGCAGTGAATTTCAAACACAGATTAATTTACAAAGACCAGGAAGGTTTTCCAATGACTCACAAAGAAGGGCACCTATTGGTAGCTGGCTAAAAATAAAAAAAGCAGACACTGAATATCCCTTAGAGGATGGTGAAGTTATTAATTACACTTTGGATGGTGTATCAATACATCCAGTCACTACAAAGATACAGGCGTCCTTCCTAACTCCGTTGCTGGAGAGGAAGGAAACCACTCAAGGATTTCACCATGTCAATGGTGGCTTTAAAACAGTTACAGAGTTTAATGGCTGTGATAGGAGAAAACTGCAGATGGATCAACAAAATTGTAGTTACTCCACAATACTAACCTAAATGACAGAGGGAAAAGAAAGAAACTTGTACAGAATAAAAATATTCCAAAACATGCATCCTGTTTGAAATGAAGCATTAAAGTAAAACTGCAAACAATGTGACAAAGAAATTAACTTTATGTCCTGAATACAAAGCGTTATGTTTGGGGTAAATCCAACATAACACATCACTCAGTACAACTATTCATATTGCTAAGAATTGAATGTTCCTGAGTGGCCTAGTTACAGTTTTGACTTAAATCGGCTTGGAAATCTATGGCAAGACTTGAAAATGGCTGTCTAGCAATGATCAACAAACAACTTGACAGAGCTTGAAGAATAAAAAAAAAGAATGAAGTTAAAATATTGTACAATTCAGGTGTGCAAAGCTCCTAGAGACAGCTGTAATCACTGCCAAAGGTGATTCTAACATGTATTGACTTTGTAATTATGTGGTAATTATGTGGTATTATGTGTAGATGGGTGAGACAAAAATCAATGTAATTAATGTTGAATTCAGGCTGTAACACAACAACATGTGGAATAAGGGTATGAATACTTTCTGAAGGCACTGTATCACTGCACACTGCTCCCACTGTAGCACTTCCTCTGGCCCCCTGCTGAGTTGTTTTCCCACAGCTCTACCTGCCCCAGACAGACAGGGCCATAGTTCAATACACCCTCCTGTTCTTACAATCCTCTGAATTATTAAACGTATTTAAAAACTCCTTCAACCAAAGCATCCAATAACTTAACTGCCTGTGAACGATTAATTATACACTTTTGAGATTCTTTGACTGAATGACTTGAATCCCCTGAGGCTATCAGTATGATATAGAGGGTTTGTTATAGTCAGTCATGTTCTCAGACGTGAGTGAATAGATAAGTCATTTCTCTTTTGGCGTCAGTGGACTTTATCCTGTCCTGCGGCGTGTTGTGTGTGTGTGGAGGAATACGCTTCTAAACATTTAGGCTGACTGACTACACACCATATCTCATTCTGTTTGCTTGATGAGGTAACACTGAACATTTTTGTGTGTTTGAGAGAGAGAGTGAGAGAGAGAGAGAGCGAGAGAGAGAGAGGGGCAACAGCAGGCTTCTGTAGTACTGTGCTCAAGCTTTGCCTTCGAGACAGTAACTGTAAATTACTGTTTTGCTGTTCCTCACTAACTTAACAAGGACTTACTACGTTTCAAAACATTTGTCAAGGAATTCTTATCCAAATGATATTTGTGTCTGTCGTACTAATGCATGGTATATACACTGCTCAAAAAAATAAAGGGAACACTTAAACAACACAATGTAACTCCAAGTCAATCACACTTCTGTGAAATCAAACTGTCCACTTAGGAAGCAACACTGATTGACAATAAATTTCACATGCTGTTGTGCAAATGGAATAGACAAAAGGTGGAAATTATAGGCAATTAGCAAGACACCCCCAATAAAGGAGTGATTCTGCAGGTGGTGACCACAGACCACTTCTCAGTTCCTATGCTTCCTGGCTGATGTTTTGGTCACTTTTGAATGCTGGCGGTGCTGTCACTCTAGTGGTAGCATGAGACGGAGTCTACAACCCACACAAGTGGCTCAGGTAGTGCAGCTCATCCAGGACGGCACATCAATGCGAGCTGTGGCAAGAAGGTTTGCTGTGTCTGTCAGCGTAGTGTCCAGAGCATGGAGGCGCTACCAGGAGACAGGCCAGTACATCAGGAGACGTGGAGGAGGCCGTAGGAGGGCAACAACCCAGCAGCAGGACCGCTACCTCCGCCTTTGAGCAGGAGGAGCACTGCCAGAGCCCTGCAAAATGACCTCCATCAGGCCACAAATGTGCATGTGTCAGCATATGGTCTCACAAGGGCTCTGAGGATCTCATCTCGGTACCTAATGGCAGTCAGGCTACGTCTGGCGAGCACATGGAGGGCTGTGCGGCCCCACAAAGAAATGCCACCCCACACCATGACTGACCCACCGCCAAACCGGTCATGCTGGAGGATGTTGCAGGCAGCAGAACGTTCTCCACGGCGTCTCCAGACTCTGTCACGTCTGTCACATGTGCTCATGTGCTCAGTGTGAACCTGCTTTCATCTGTGAAGAGCACAGGGCGCCAGTGGCGAATTTGCCAATATTGGTGTTCTCTGGCAAATGCCAAACGTCCTGCACGGTGTTGGGCTGTAAGCACAACCCCCACCTGTGGACGTCGGGCCCTCATACCACCCTCATGGAGTCTGTTTCTGACCGTTTGAGCAGACACATGCACATTTGTGGCCTGCTGGAGGTCATTTTGCAGGGCTCTGGCAGTGCTCCTCCTGCTCAAAGGCGGAGGTAGCGGTCCTGCTGCTGGGTTGTTGCCCTCCTACGGCCTCCTCCACGTCTCCTGATGTACTGGCCTGTCTCCTGGTAGCGCCTCCATGCTCTGGACACTACGCTGACAGACACAGCAAACCTTCTTGCCACAGCTCGCATTGATGTGCCATCCTGGATGAGCTGCACTACCTGAGCCACTTGTGTGGGTTGTAGACTCCGTCTCATGCTACCACTAGAGTGAGAGCACCGCCAGCATTCAAAAGTGACCAAAACATCAGCCAGGAAGCATAGGAACTGAGAAGTGGTCTGTGGTCACCACCTGCAGAATCACTCCTTTATTGGGGGTGTCTTGCTAATTGCCTATAATTCCCACCTTTTGTCTATTCCATTTGCACAACAGCATGTGAAATTTATTGTCAATCAGTGTTGCTTCCTAAGTGGACAGTTTGATTTCACAGAAGTGTGATTGACTTGGAGTTACATTGTGTTGTTTAAGTGTTCCCTTTATTTTTTTGAGCAGTGTAGTTTGATAGGCTAGTGTGAGAGAAGATGTTTTGTGGTCAACAGAAAGAGACTATGTCCCAGGGACCATATCTGCTCAAACAGTAATCAGCACAACATCAAAAGTCCAGGCTTTATTCAGCAAAAAAACAAAACAAATACAGTACAATGACAAAACCATAATAGGTTGTTATCGGAATGGAAAAAACAACTCTAAACTCTTACAAAAGTCAATCATTTACATTGATAACTATACAAAATATCTAATTAATTACACTTACTGAAAAGCATTTATCATAATTTATGTAATATAACAGAGTTCCCTGTTATGCTTCTACACCTGCATTACTAGCTGTTTGGGGTTTTAGGCTGGGTTTCTGTACAGCACTTCGAGATATTAGCTGATGTACGAAGGGCTATATAAAATAAACTTGATTGATTGATTGATTGAGTTCCCCAACTGGCAGCCCGCAGATGATTTTATTTGTCCCCCAAGTTTTCTGTGCAAAAATTATTATTTTCTTTTTTTGATTGTTGGACATAAAAGACTGAAAATGCCAGAAAATCAGCTCCAAGTGATTTTAATTAGGAAAATCTGTTCCAAAGTATTCCCACGGATAATAGAGCGATATGTGTGATCGTATACAAATGTAAGCAAGGTTTGAAATTATTATGTTTTAGTCAAATATTATATTTGTTTGGGCTTCTGGCAGTCAATTTGTAGTCTCCAAATGATTTGTAATTATGTTCCAGACCCCTGACCATCCACTCAAGAGAAAATTAGCCAGTGGCTAATATTAGTCGATGATCCCTGTAATATAATACAATTATAGAAAATAAATTGATATAACAATATTGTCAGTAATACAAATATAAGTTACAGTATTACAGCATGTCTTGGCTTTGCAAGTTATTTATCATCCCTGTTCCCTAAGGCTCTCTAGTGTCATAACCATATAATATAAGAATAAGTCCTGAACTGTAGAAAATACACTGATAATTAACCAGTACGGTGATGGCACAGCTGGAAACTATCCCAGTGTGTGTGTGTGTGTGTGTGTGTGTGTGTGTGTGCACACACATGTGTTCACCAGACCATAGCAGTGCTCTCATGGCCAGCCTTCTGTTGCCCCAGCGAGGCTTGTAGTGCTGTTGGAGAAAGATCCGTGGTCTCTTGGTAATACTCCCCCTTCCTCATCCCCTTTTGGCATCGGTAGCAGTGCAATGGCAGTACAGGGGCGTATGGTGGTATATTTGGGGTCATTTCCCCCCTCCTCCCCCTGTAGTGATGTTAGCGGTGGTGTTGGCCCAGGAGGGGAAGGTGTCCAGGTTGAACATGGCTCTACCCCAGCTGTTAATGGCCAGGGTGATGCACAGGATCCCGATGATGTTCATCACTATACCCGTTTTAGCCTGTAGGAGAGAGAGGGGGTTAGAGTTGAGTTGGTGGTAGGTTGAGGGGATGGAGGTGAGGGTGGATGAATAAGGTGTAAGGAGGAGGTTTAGGTTTCGGGTTGGGTGGCAGGGTGAAATATATATACATTTTTTTATTTGATTTATTTCACCTTTATTTAACCAGGTAGGCTAGTTGAGAACAAGTTCTCATTTACAACTGCGACCTGGCCAAGATAAAGCAAAGCAGTGAGACACAAACAACAATACAGAGTTACACATGGAATAAACAAAAAAAAGTATATATACAGTGTGTGCAAATGAGGTAAGATAAGGGAGGTAAGGCAATAAATAGGCCATAGTGGCGAAATAATTACAATTTAGCAATTAAACACTGGCGTGATAGATGTGCAGAAGATGAATGTGCAAGTAGAGATACTGGGGTGCAAAGGAGCAAAAAAATAAATAACAGTATGGGGATGAGGTAGTTGGATGGGCCATTTACAGGTGGGCTATGTACAGGTGCAGTGATCTGTGAGCTGCTCTGACAGGGGGTGACCAGTGAAATATAACTGCTGGAGCGCGTGCTACGGGTGGGTGCTGCTATGGTGACCAGTGAGCTGAGATAAGGCGGGGATTTACCTAGCAAAGACTTATAGATGACCTGGAGCCAGTGGGTTTGGCGACGAATATGAAGCGAGGGCCAGCCAACGAGAGCATACAGGTCGCAGTGGTGGGTAGTATATGGGGCTTTGGTGACAAAACGGATAGCACTGTGGGAGACTGCATCCAATTTGCTGAGCAGAGTGTTGGAGGCTATTTTGTAAATGACATCGCTGAAGTCAAGGATCAGTAGGATAGTCAGTTTTACGAGGGTATGTTTGGCAGCATGAGTGAAGGATGCTTTGTTGCGAAGTAGGAAGCCAATTCTAGATTTAATTTTGAATTGGAGATGCTTAATGTGAGTCTGGAAGGAGAGTTTACAGTCAAACCAGACACCTAGGTATTTGTAGTTGTCCACATATTCTAAGTCAGAACCGTCCAGAGTAGTGATGCTGGACCGGCGGGCAGGTGCGGGCAGCGAATGGTTGGAGAGCATGCATTTAGTTTTACTTGCATTTAAGAGCAGTTGAAGGCCATGGAAGAGAGTTGTATGGCATTGAAGCTCATCTGGAGGTTAGTTAACACAGTGTCCAAAAAAGGACCAGAAGTATACAGAATGGTGTCGTCTGTGCAGAGGTGGATCAGAGAATCACCAGCAGCACGAGCGACATCAGGGATGTATACAGAGAAAAGAGTCGGCCTGAGAATTGAACCCTGTGGCACTCCTATAGAGACTGGCAGAGGTCCGGACAACAGGCCCTCCGATTTGACTCTGTCTGAAAAGTACAGTAGGTACCTATGGTAGCCTATCTCTCACCATGTCTGACACCTTCAGGTATCCATAAGAGAACACGATGGCATTAGGAGGCGTGGCCACAGGCAGCATGAAGGCAAAAGATGCACTGAGGGTGCAGGGTACCATCACATACAGCGGGTTCAACCCTATGGACTGGGACTGCAATAGAACACACACATATTAACCAACACACACTCGCACTTACGTGCATACGAATGCATGCACATGAGCACACACAAGTAGTACTATCCTGTAATGTGGATGTGAATAGGATGAATAAGAGTGTGTTTGCATGTGGCTCTGTGTGCTGGATCAGTTATCAAAGCTTCTCTTCACTGAATCAACAGAGCTGAGAGCTCTACACAGTGCTGCTACAGTCTCACTGTCTGCTCTCTAATGTGACCTATGTGTGTGTGTGTGTGTGTGTGTGTGTGTGTGTGTGTGTGTGTGTGTGTGTGTGTGTGTGTGTGTGTGTGTGTGTGTGTGTGTGTGTGTGTGTGTGTGTGTGTGTGTGTGTGTGTGTGTGTGTGTGTGTGTGTGTGAGAACCTCTTAAGTGATAGGCCTGGCTCAGATCCCCTATTGACCAGCTCTATTCAGTACATTTACATTTACATTTAAGTCATTTAGCAGACGCTCTTATCCAGAGCGACTTACAAATTGGTGCATTCACCTTATGATATCCCAATACATTCCAATTTCATCAAGAGGAAACTTGATCCCAGAATGAGGGTGCAGAGGGAGTGTCTGTGTGAGAGGGAGGGGTAGAAAGAGAGACTGTGTGTGTGTGTGTGTGTGTGTGTACCATGGAGGCGAGGATGGGCAGGAAGAGTGTAGCGGTAGCCACGTTGCTGGCACACTCAGTGAAGGTGGCGATGAGGAGACAGAGGATGACAGCGATGGCCCAGGGAGGGACGGAGCAGAAAGGCATCATCTGATCACCCAGCCACCGCGACAGACCAGACACCTAGATGGATACACACACACATATTGAAGCTTACACACACACACACACACACACACACACACACACACACACACACACACACACACACACACACACACACACACACACACACACACACACACACACACACACACACACACACACCTCGCTGCCCTTAGCCAGTGCGAAGCCTCCTCCTAGCAGCAGTACAATGCTCCAGGGCATCTTCATCTGGGTCACCTGCCAGGTCAGCAGGGCAGGGGCGGGGCCGCGGGGGGGCTGGGGCTCTGACGGGAGGGGGCACACACATGTCAAGCATTGTCTACTGCAGAGGTTTACAAACTTTTTGGCCCCAGACCCCATTTTGATATCTGAAAATTCTCACAACCTAAACTATGTGAAAAAAGAAATATACTTAACAGCCAATGTTTACTTTATTTGCAGCTATGGCAGTCAATTGAATATTAGTCTGACATAATGTATCTTATCAGACCACTAATGAGATGGGTGTGCTTGATGCATGTTGCGTCGGAGCTTCTCAAAGCCTGGGTCGACTGTGCACGCACACCTCATCTCTGCTGTCATATCCAACCTGGATCAATATTTGGTTTTAATGCAGACGAGAGCACTGAATCTGGCTTCACACAGATATAGCCTACCATGAATTTTTGGTGCTTTCAAAGTCAAATCATGATGTCAGTGATCTTAAGGTTGGAAAGTCAGAGCTCTAGAAAGAGGCCAGAGTTCTCGAGTTGGAATTCTGAGTTGGAGTTTCAAAAAGGGTTTTCACAGTCGGAGCTCATGTCTTTCCGAGTTGTCAGTTGTTTTGAACACAGCATTAATGCTCAGAGGAAAAAGGCAAGGTATTCCCTTTGAGTCAGGAACCAAAACTCCTGTGTTGTGACCCGTGAATGCATTCGGTCACATGACAACTCGATCATTTGTATGATTTCACTTACCGGCATGTCAACTGAGCCAGGATCACAGTCAAACGGATTGGGAAGTAGGTCCCAAAGTGTTTTTCCAAGCGTTGGAGGTGAGCAGTCATCACTCTTGTGGGACACTTACTGATGCTGTTTTCTGTTATTTTCTTTTCATTAGACAGAAAATCAACCAAACTCTACCATAAAGGCCTGATTGGTGGAGTGCTGCAGAGATGGTTGTCCTCGAAAGTCTCCCATCTCCACAGAGGAACTCTAGAGCTCTGTCAGAGTGACCATCGGGTTCTTGGTCACCTCCTTGACCAAGGCCCTTCTCCCCCAATTGCTCAGTTTGGACGGCTCTTGGAAGAGTCTTGGTGGTTCCAAACTTCTCCCATTTAAGAATGATTGAGGGCACTGTGTTCTTGGGGACATTCAATGCTGCAGAAATGTTTTGCTACCCTTCCCCAGATATGTGCCTCGACACAATCCTGTCTCGGAGCGCTACGGACAATTCCTTTGACCTCATGGCTTGGTTTATGCTGTGACATGCACTGTCAACTGTGGGACCTTTTATAGACAGTGCCTTTCCAAATCAAGCCCAATCAATCAAATTTACCACAGGTGGACTCCAATGAAGTTGTAGGAACATCTCAAGGATGATCAATGGAAACACGAGTTCAATTTCGAGTCGCATAGCAAGGGGTCTGAATACTAATGTAAATAAGGTATTTCTGTTTTATATTTGTAATACATTGGACATTTTTTTAGAAAAACCTGTCTTTGCTTTGTCATTATGGGGTATTGTGTGTAGATTGCTGAGGATTTTTATTTATTTTATCCATTTTAGAATTTGGCTGTAACATAACATTTAAAAAAATTCAAGGGGTCTGAATACTTTCTGAAGGCACTGTATAATCTTTTGCCGCAAGTTGCTCTCGGTGTATCATACAATGCGTCTATATGGCAGAGGGAGACACATTCAAAACTAGACTGCAGAGGCCTGCCTACCGTCCCGCCATAGATGGAGCCTCATCTGTGCAAAAGCCTACCATTCGAATCTGTTTTTCATCAATATAGCTCCGCAGCACACTGAACATCCCCTGTGCTGTTTCATGCTCGGGAATCGTGAGACAGAACAATATGTCCTGACATGTAGCAAACAAAAGTCAATGCATCTTGGCCCTCACAGTTAACATCTATTTGGAGACCATAAGCTGGGGAGTCGTTCAGTTAGAGCATTCATTTTTGGTTTAACAGTGTTATCTGACAAAGGTATTGATGTGAGTTTTGGTGCCTCCCCACACATTGTTTTCGCCATATCAATTGCGGCCAGCAATATCAAAGTCTCTGCAATAGTGTGTGGTGTCATAGCGTAGCGGACCTAGTCATTCACAGTGGGAATGATTCAAGTGTAACGGTCAAGTGCGACCTTTTCCCATGATTTAAGGGCTCGCTCTCGTTGAATTTGATATTATTTTGTCAGGCTTTTGGAAATTCTCCCGCGACTCCATTTTCATATCAGGAGCCCTAGTTTGGGAACCACTGGTCTACAGTGTATGTGTGTTGTGTGTGTGTTTATGAATGCGTGTGTGTGTATCACCTGTGTCAAATCTCTGTGTTCTCCAGAAGCAGAGGTAGCGGGGGGGCTCAGAGGGCAAGACGAACAGCAGCATGGCAACAAACACTGCCACTGTGGCATCAGTTACAAACCTGGAGAGGGAGAGGTGGAGGGTTTAGGAGAGGATGGTTAGCGGTTAGGTGTTAGACTGTGTGGGGTTAGGGGGCAGCAGGGTAGGGGAATACAGGGGTTAGGAGTTGGGTAAAGGTGCAGAGGGAGGCCGGGGAGGGGCCCTCCAATCCTTTTTTGAACACTAACTAATTCTTACCCAATGGCAATGTGATGACAGAGGTGATTGACGTAAAGGACAGAGCATGTTTGATGACCTTAGCCCCAGTTTGATCCAGGATTCTGTTAGAATCAATGCCTGTTTCCATGGTGATGTGCCCATTCATAAATTGACAGATGTCACATATGCCCCATGTGTTAGGCAGGTCACATGACCAGATAAGAGAGAAGGGCATTTCCATGTAAAGGACCCATGTGCACCAACATGCATGTAAAGTTCATAGGAGCATGTCACATTGCGTGTCAAATGAAAGCTAACAGTCTATATTTTTGAGAAATTAAGGCATATATACATTTTTATACTACCTATCCCGTTCAGCTCATAGCAGATTTGTTTTATCTTTCTGTCGTCTGGTGGTCAAAGCAAGACTATGAAAACAGTCTCGACAACCCCTCCCCACTCTCACTCTCACTCTGTTTCTCTGCCGTTCTCTCTCTCTCTCTCCAGGTAATGCCACCTCTCCTGGCTCTTACTGACACCTACCATGACACCCTACCACCTACCCTATTTCCATTTACTTTATCAAGCATCCTCACCCACTGAGCACCGACCAACACCCGACGTTCATGGATGTTGAAAAGGAGTTGAAATTTGGTCAGTCCTCCCTGTCCGGACCAGATCTGAAACAATTCTAGAATTCTAGAGAAAAGTACTGTATACTACAGTAGAGCACACACGCGTAGAGTACAGTATAATGTACTGTTGGACTCTACTGTGTTGTACTGTGATATCCAAACTTTTGAAACAGATGTTTAGATTGTTTCAGGATTTGGTCTGGTCCAACCAAATGTGGTCTTGTTTGAGGGCGGAGCTCTTTACAATCAAAGCCAGTGTGTAGAATAATAAGGAAGGGGGATACCTCGTCAGTTGTACAACTGAATGCACTCAACTGAAATGTGTCTTCCTCATTTAACCCAACCCCTCTGAATCAGAGAGGTGCAAAGGGCTGCCATAATTGACATCTTTGGCGCCCGGGGAATAGTGGGTTAGCTGCCTTGCTCAGGGGCAGAACGACAGATTTTTACCTAGTCAGCTTGGGGATTCGATCCAGCAGCCTTTCGGTTACTGGCCCAACACTCTAACCACTAGGCTACCTATTTTTTTTATTTATTTAAACATTTTACCTTTATTTAACTAGGCAAGTCAGTAATACCCCAAAATGCAAAAAATATTATATAATTATATCCATAATTATGAATTCCTGTATAGTACAGATCATGGACCCATGATGTAATTCCGTTACTGAAATTGTCACCTACTGTAGTTCAATAACCATTTTATAATTTCTAACTCCAGGTGTCATGTCATAGCTGACACCCCATTCTTTCTGCAGGAGTCTTTGAATCTTAATTCGGAGCAGACATTTAAAGGGGCAATATACAGAAATCGCTCCACCATTTCTCAGTTTATTTGACCAAACAAGCAATGTATTGTATAGAGAATCATTGTACCATCTAAACCGCTGTGAAATATATTTTCAATAACCAAAAATACTGTATTTTCAGCTTTTTGAAGTTGGAAAAAGCGAATGTAAAAGAGACAAAAATTAAACTTAAGAACGGGAAGCATAGAAAAGTACACATAGAACAGA
Organism: Salvelinus namaycush; assembly: GCF_016432855.1. Taxonomy (NCBI): domain Eukaryota; kingdom Metazoa; phylum Chordata; class Actinopteri; order Salmoniformes; family Salmonidae; genus Salvelinus; species Salvelinus namaycush. The sequence goes on along the minus strand of NC_052318.1, from coordinate 31,988,800 downwards.
TCTACCGCTTCTTAGACTTCCTTTCAATGAGATTGACAAATCTATAACTCACATTCTATGTGAATTTGGTGGGGTCGCCCAAAAAGTTTTTGGAAATGGTGGTCGCATAAACAACTGAGGGAGAGTTTACCGTAATTCTGTTACCAAACTTTGCATTTGCACAGGTCTTCCAGTAAATGGGTTTTTGTGAAATTTTCTGTGTAAATTGTACAAAGTAGTCTTTGAAATCAATTATTTTTGTTTGGCATACATTTGAAAGTTAATCTGAGTCAAAGCGTAATTGCGTTATCGTGGAATTGCCCAGAATGTAGTGTGTGCCTCTCCTGCCCATCGATCTGTTTGTCATAAAGAAGTGTGCTTTTGTCTCTCATTCACTCTAGTGAGATCATGTTTCCCGGACTCTGTGTGCTGGTTGCAGCGTATGTGTGTGCCAGTGAGAGTGTGTGTACGTGTACACGTGTGTGTTCCTGTGTGTCAAAGTTCAGAACACGTGTATTGATGCAACACAGATGGTTTACTCTCTGAACGACATATTTTGTCCGTCTGTGTTTGTTTTATCCTGTTCCCCATGTCCTGACATTTGGTCTAATGGAAGGTTCTGGGACTAAAGACAACTCAGGTCACCTATCCTTCAGATCAGGCTGGTGTTACTGTGCATGTTTCTGCATATTTCCACTTGCTAGTGTGTGTCTGTGTGGTTGAGTGTGTATGGTGTGTACAGTATTTCACTGTGGCGTGTGCTACATACGGTGCGTTGGCATTGAAGACGTGGGTTGCCCATCCATCGATGAAGCCTGGGCTTCGTGTGAACCAAAGCACCACCAGCAGGATGAAGAGCCCCAGGACACTCAGCTCTCCATAAGACATGGGCCCCAGACGACGATGCTCCTCACGGATCAAATCATATGCCGCAAACTCCTTCTCTGACTGCACAGCACCACAGCCCCACGTACGCTTCAGACTGGAGAGGAGGAGTGGGAGACAGGGAGACAGGGAGACAGGGGTGAGAGAAAGAGAGACTGAGTGAGAGAGAGAGAGATTATTTACAATAATAAGTCAGATAAGAAGCAGAGTGAGTGAGAGAGACATTACCCCTATTTTGCCTATGCAAACCTTTACATATATCATGTCATGGTTGAACTGAGAGGGAGGAGAGAGTAGAGTTAAAATAATGCACTGTGATGCTCTGGCCAGGTCACTCACTTGAAGCCGATGAAGACGAGCTGGAGCCAGAGCCAGGCCAGCGTCAGCATCAGCAGCATGGTGGGGAAGGCAAAGGCGAACCATGAGGCAAAGTTAATGACGTCACCGTTCTGAGGGAAGAGTCTGACAGTGGGCTTCTATTAACAACATAACTTCTCAAAAATGTTAAACATCAAATGTCAGTTGATCAACATGATGTGTTCAGAACCCCATATCTATGTTTATAGCGACGGGATATACTGTACATACACTAACATATGTGAGGTGTGTGTCTGTGAGAGGTACATATGTGTGTGTATCTGTGTGTATGCGTGTGTGTGGTACATACTGGCTCATCTGCCCTGTGAGGACGAGGTTGGGTCCGGTGCCAGTTAGAGTGGCAGTGCCGCCGATGCTGGCAGCGTAACACACACACAACGTCAGGCCTTTACACATCTTCATCCTCTCCTTCTCCTCTTCCTCCCCAACCTGCGCCTCTGCTTCAGTCCCTTCCTTCAAGACCATGGACACCATCACTGTATACAGAGAGGAAGGAGGAGAAAATAGCACTATATATTGGAGAAGTTTGGGAATCAGGACTACCAAGAGGTCATGGCCAAAGTTGTTAACTAGGCAGGCTATAGTTTTCCTGTTGCCTATAGACATTTAGCCTATGTCTATAATTGTCTGAAATCGCCATTTAACTGTGTTATGGTGTGTTGGTGAAAGAGCAGTGCTCCAGCCTCACCCAGACCCCAGCCCCCTGCCCTGGCCTCTGCCCCCAGCCCAGTGCCCTGCACCTCACCTGGCTTCCCATCAGTCAGAGAGTTGTCCTGAGGAACGGGTTTGTCTGGGGAGTCCAGTTTATCTTTTGAGGCTAGTTTCTCCAGTGGGATGTGATTGTCCTGGATCATAAGTGTGTCCTGTGGGGTCGAACTGTTCTCCAGTTTTTCCTCAGGAGTCGTACCATTCTCCTGGCTCTGAGGGGTGGGCAGAGGGTTCTCCCCCTTTCGTGGGCTGTTGAGCTGCTCCAGGACGGCCTGGACAATGGGGACCATCATAGCTGTGGTGGCTGTGTTACTGATCCACATGGACAGGAAGGCTGTCACACCCATGAACCCTAGCATCAGACTGGTGGGAACAGCGGAGAAGGGGAGGGTGTATCAGAGTCAGAAAAGAAAATAGGAAGTGGAGAAGGAGGAAAGCATGCTAGGCTTTAGCTCAGTGGGCTGACAATCATGATTTGATACTTGAACAACTGATAGACAGACACCTGTGATTTGCTACTCACAGGGCAGGCCGCATCCCCACAACGAGTAGAACTCTGAGGGCGATGCGCTTGTGAAGATTCCACTTCTCCACGGCAACAGCCATCATTAGCCCGCCAACAAACAGCATGTTGGTGTCCTTCAGGTACTGCATACACACCTGATACACACACGTGAGAGATTGTCTTTGAGTGTGAGCATGTGTGCGCGTGTGTGTGAGCGTGTGTGAGGGAAGCGTACCTGCTTGGACTCCATGATGCCAAACAGAGGGAAGAGGACAGCGGGCAGGAGAGCAGTCACAGCCAGCGGCAGTACCTCAGTACACCAGTACACTGCCATCAGGGCTATCACATAGGCACAGCCTGCCTCCTGCAGCACACACATTTACAATACTTGATTTAGATCCATATAGCTGTACAGAGAACCCAAATATTCTAGAGGTCAAAAGGACAAACACCCACACACACACAAAAGAACTAAAGCACATGGTAGTGCCATTGTATCAATATTGATCTGTGATGTGAATTTGTGAATCTCAAGTAATGTAAACTTGAACTTCAACACCCTATGGTGTGATGAGGACATGTTCCTTAGTCTTCAATGCCCTGGCACTGAAACACTGAGCTTACAAGAATATAAGACCTCCTGGGGCAGGTTTTATGTCACTCTCACAAGAGTAGACTACTAAGTAGGCCTAATACCTAAAATTGGTCTACTGTCTGTCAGCACAGCAGGAGAAAGCATGGTCAGGTGACAATAACACACTCTCTCCGAAACCAAAGTCTTTGCAATGTGTATTTTTCTGATATATTAATATTTATATTTAAAGGGTCCAGCTGGGCCTTCTACTTTAGTTACATAGGGATGGCACATGCTGTGGAGACCCCTGAGATCCAGTTGCCAGGGTTACCCGGTCAATCAGTGTGGGATCTGGGATGTTTTTTCAGATTCTACATATCTCTATGGATACTTCTGGGAATCACCGACTATATCAACACTGACGAATGGTTATCATGGTTCATCAGCACTGGCTACAGAAATGGTCAGATTAATACTGCAATTGAGAAAATTCTAAACAAAATGAGACATGACCTTTTTCAAGGTCAGTCTCGCAAAAAGAAGCATTCTTGCGTTCTAACTACCCGCTATTCAAAGTGCTCTGAACAAATTAAGGGAATCGTTCACAAACATTGGCACATTCTAAGATCCGATGATGATAGTATCAGTAATGTGTCTTCAGACCTTCCCATGGTCGTATTCTCGCGGGGCAGAAACCTTAGAGATCAGTTGGTAAACTCTGATTTACCACCCCAAGATATCCCTGCACAATGTGTATTTGCGCCCCTATTGGATGGAAACTACAAATGTAATGGCTGTGCTCAATGCAATGGCACTTATAAATGTAGATCCTTCAAACACCCCCAAACAGGGAAACAGATCCCAATCAAAGGTGTTATCACGTGCTCCACTAAGGCAGTTATTTATCTTATAACTTCTCCTTGAGGTAAAAATGATGTGGGTAAAACAAAGCGTGAATTAAAAGTACGTATCTCAGAGCATCGTAGCACCATTAGGTGCAAAAACTTACCCAGTTGCTGCCCACTTTTTGGAAGCAAACCACTCGATTTCGTCTCTACGTTATATTGGCATCGAACATTTCACCCTCCCTAGGAGAGGGGGTGACCTCGACAATGTATTGTTAAAACGAGAGGCTGCCTAGATCTTTAATTTAAAGACCCTTGCTCCCTTCGGTCTCAACGTAGACTTTAATCTGAAGCCATTCTTGTGATTATTGTGATTTTGCTATTGTAAATGTTTGTAGGCTTATGTAGCCAAATTGTATCTATGATCATACGCTATCCATTTATGTTTTTTTGTATGCTATTTTAATATATGAGAATTAACCAATGATATCAGGCCACACCCGGCCATGATTACAGACACCTGTGTGTGTCTTTTGACACTATATAAATGAGTCATCCTGCAGTGTTTGTCATTATACCCTGATGAAGACAGCTTGTCTGTTGAAACGTTGGACATCAAATTTTTGCATCTGAGCTCCTAGAGTTTTTTTTGGGGGGTGGCACAAGGGGAGTGTGGCAGAGTCAGGTTGGAGACCTGAGCCAACTCCCCGTGCTTACCGTGGCGAGCATGTGACTGGTCAGGCCCCGTGCTATGGGGTGATGTGCACGGTGTCCCCAGTGCGCACTCATAGCCCGGTGCGCTATATTCCAGCTCTTCGTATCTGCCGGGCTAGGGTGAGCATCCAGCCAGGAAGGATTGTGCCAGCCCTGCTCTCCAGACCTCCAATACGTCTCTACGGCCCTTGATATCCTGCGCCGGCTCTGCGCACTGTGTCTCCAGTACGTCTGCACAGCCCAGTGCGTCCTGTGCCTGCGCCCCGCACGTGCAGGGCCAAAGTCACCATCCAGCCAGGACGGGTTGTGCAGGCTCTTAGCTCGAGACCTCCAGTGCACCTCCACGGCCCAGTGTATCCGGTGCCTGTGCTAAGAACTAATCCTCCTGCATGTCTTCCCAGCCTGGTGAGTCCTGTGCCTGCTCCTAGAGCCAGGCCTCCTGTGTGTCTCTCCACTCCAGTGATGATCCATGGCACGAAGCCTCCAGTGATGATCCATGGCAAGAGCCTCCAGTGATGATCCATGGCACGAAGCCTCCAGTGATGATCCATGGCACGAAGCCTCCAGTGGTGATCCATGGCACAAAGCCTTCAGTGATGATCCATGGCACGAAGCCTCCAGTGATGATCCATGGCACGAAGCCTCCAGTGATGATCCATGGCACGAAGCCTCCAGTGATGATCCATGGCAAGAAGCCTCCGGTGATGATCCATGGCACGAAGCCTCCAGTGATGATCTATGGCACGAAGCCTCCAGTGATGATCCATGGCAAGAAGCCTCCAGTGGGGATCCATGGCACGAAGCCTCCAGTGATGATCCATGGCACAAAGCCTCCAGTGATGATCCATGGCACGAGGCCTCCAGTGATGATCCATGGCACGAAGCCTCCAGTGATAATCCATGGCACGAAGCCTCCAGGGGTGAGACATGGCACGAAGCCTCCAACGAGGGTCTCCAGTCCGGAGCATCCAGCGACGGTCTCCAGCCCGGAACCTCCAGAGACGGCCTCCAGCCCGGAGCCTCCCGAGACGGCCTCCAGCCCGGAGCCTCCCGAGACGGCCTCCAGCCCGGAGCCTCCAGAGTCGCCCTTCAGTCCGGAGCTTCCAGCGGCGCCCTTCAGTCCGGAGCTTCCAGCGGCGCCCTTCAGTCCGGAGCTTCCAGAGGCGCCCTTCAGTCCGGAGCCTCCAGAGGCGCCCTTCAGTCCGGAGCCTCCAGAGGCGCCCTTCAGTCCGGAGCCTCCAGAGGCGCCCTTCAGTCCGGAGCCTCCAGAGGCGCCCTTCAGTCCGGAGCCTCCAGAGGCGCCCTTCAGTCCGGAGCCTCCAGAGGCGCCCTTCAGTCCGGAGCCTCCAGAGGCGCCCTTCAGTCCGGAGCCTCCAGAGGCGCCCTTCAGTCCGGAGCCTCCAGAGGCGCCCTTCAGTCTGGAGCTTCCAGAGACACCCTCCAGTCCGGAGCTCCCAACAAGGGTCCCCAGTCCGGACCCCACAACGAGGGTCCCCAGTACGGGGTCCGCTACGAGGGTCCCCGCTCTAGAGGTGCCACCTAAGTGGGCCAAGCCAGAGGTGGAGCGGGGTCTATGTCCCGCACCAGAGCCGCCACCGCGGTGAAATGCCCACCCAAACCCTCCCCTATAGGTTCAGGTTTTGCGGCCGGAGTCCGCACCTTTGGGGGGGGGACTGTCACGCCCTGACCGTAGAGAGCTTTTTATGTCTCTATTTTGGTTTGGTCAGGGTGTGATTTGGGTGGGCATTCTATGTTCTTTTTTCTATGATTTGTATTTCTGTGTGTTTGGCCGGGTGTGGTTCTCAATCAGTGGCAGCTGTCTATCGTTGTCTGATTGAGAACCATACTTAGGTTTCCTTTTCCCACCTGTCTGTGTGGGTAGTTGTCTATGTGCTGTTGCCTGTCAGCACTCATTTTTGTATAGCTTCACGGTTCGTTTGTTATTTTGTTAGTTTGTTTAGTGTTCGTTCTTTAAATAAATTAGTATGTACGCATCCCACGCTGCGCCTTGGTCTCCTCTCTTTGACGGCCGTGACAGTGTGGCTCTCCTTAATTTTTTTAAGCATTCCACTCTGCTAGCCAGCACCTCGCCTAAATAGGTGTGCGTTTCTTTCGCGTCTAGGTTTTAGTATTTTAACCTGTGTGTCATGTCTGGTGGGGATAGACAAAAATCAATATGCGCACGATGACGCACGAGGAGGCACACAGACGCAAGCGCGGAGCCGGTTGGGTCAGCATGTTAAAGAGCGGAATTTCCATTTTCTGAATTTCCAGAATAAACGAAGTTCATCTCGTACAAGACCGAGTCAATGGCTCTGGAGAAGTCGCAATCAGACGGCGGTGACACCTTGAATGGAGAGTGAACTGTGCTGCCTGCCACTGGAGGACCTGCTCATCTCCCCTTGTTGACAAACCCCCTCTCTCTGCTCAAGCTATGTGGATCCCTCTTGACGGTCTCCCCATCTTTTGGAGGCTTGAAACACCCAAAACGTTCAACTCTAGGTGACAATTTTTGTAGTCCAGACCTACTCTCTGTTCTGTAACTACATCTTTCATTTGATGATTGTTTATTTTTATTTTCAAGACTTTGAGATTTTTTCTGTAATGAAAAGCGCTATAGAAGCTGAATAAATTATAATTGTTATTATTATGAGTCTGAGAGAAAATATTTGCAGTTTTAAAGCAAATTTCCTGTAATAAAAAAAATCATATTTTTTGACGTGTTCATATGCTATCGGGGGCCCGACCTCCGAGGGGGACCCCAATGCCCCCCACTCCTTGGGTGCTACGCCAGTGTGTGCGTGGGGAAATTAGAACTATAGCAATACATGTTTACGCCAAAATCAGCATGCGTCAGGTGAACAAAATAATTCTGATTTAATTTATGAAATATCTAACAAGACGATAGACTACTAGTAGGGTGCTAGTGAAATATTTAAAATCATCATTCAGATAGCCTACTCTTTGTGTAGAAAGCAGAAAGAGTAGGCCTAGATGGGGTCAAGAGGAGGTAGGGACCCCTGGAATAAGTCTATTCGACAACTTTGGCGCATACCGTGGTTCCGATCAGCAGAGGTAGTGGGAGGAGGAGGAACGGTGTGCAGAACAGAATCACCCCATCCTTGAACATCCACATCGCCTGGAGCGAGGACACCATCCTCTCCCGGTCAGAGAATACAGAGAATTACAGTTGCGCACGTCTGGACTCACTCCGGGAAGAAAGCAAAAATGATGAGGGAAAGGGTGAGCGAACTCAGATACCTCCAGCTTTACACTGGGTACAGGACTGCACATGACATCTTTCTCTCTCTCGCTCCCTCTCTCTCTCTATGTTTTTGTGTGTGTGTGTGTGTGTGAGACAGAGAGTCAACACTTTTGTGTGGCATTCATACTTAAATATTAACTTCTTTAATGTGTTTACTCACACACTGTAGTCCTGGTGCAAGTTAATCTTAAACTCTTAGAAAAATAAATGTTTGAAAAGTCATATTGTGCACTTAACTTTATAAAACTTAATTTACATTTTTAAGATTGAATTTGAATCTGCTCATTGATGCAGCTTTGTTAGGATTTATCACAATTGTTGAATCTCTCACAAGAAAGTGACATATTAAGACTAGAAGGCAGTGATTTGACATATTATTAGCAGGCAGTGATTTGTTTTGGACACCCATGTAATTCAAATCCTGTCATATCACATTGGAGTTTGGAGGGCAGGGTGAGAGAGAGAGCGAGAGAAGGTATAAACTGAGAGCGACATAAGGGGACAGATAGATGGGATTTCCTTTGAACAGCAGTGGGTGCTGGCAAACCAACCTGTCTTTGGGAGTAAAGTTACACTCCCCATAACACACACACACACACACACACACACACACACACACACACACACACACACACACACACACACACACACACACACACACACACACACACACACACACACACACACACACACACACACACACACACACACAGAGACAATTTGACTTCAGATCCTACACTGCCACCGTATGGCAATTTTTTTGTTTACTTACACTCAGTCCTTAACATGATACCTCCCTTCAAATAGCCCAGATGTTTTGAGAAATTAGAGTTAAAACACAGAAATGCACAAATATGAAATCTGATTATTTTGCTTAAATTTGATTGGAACATGGAGGACCACTTGCAGGTCATTCTTCATACAACATATGTGGGGGACAATCATCTTCCTTTCCTGCGTTCCAGGACCAGGGTTTACATTTGAAAAAGGCTACATCCAGGCTACTTGTTCTGTGCAGCCAGCTATTGATTGCAAGTAAAGGTCAAAAATCAGTTATGCAGAGAGTCTATGATTCTCCTACCTGTATACATAACACAATCCATCGGCTCGTGAGGTAAGGTGGGGGCTGTGAATGGGGTCCTTTTATGCTTCCCTAATGGGAGGCAGTAAACAAACAGTCACTGCAAAACACCCCAAAGGGGCTGAGCAGGTGATGCCCTGATTCACAGGTGCATTTTGGGTTTGCAATGGTAGTGCCAAGTTCTTGCATCGGTGTAGGGCTGGAATGGGGCAGTCCATGCAAGAAAAACAATATCTCCCACCGCCTACTCTATTTTCCCTAAAGAGACAGTGGACTAGAATTATGCCAAAAAATCATGTTATATCAACTCTGATTCATATAGAACGTTCTACAGTGCTTATTCTGGGTTTCCTCCATTAGGGCCAATAGAGGGAGCCACAGTGCTGTAATGCTAAAGGTCATACATGTGTTAATGTTAATGTAACATATCAACTGTCATGGTCACAGCCACTTCAGTGGGCAGACATTTGAAAGTTGACACTATCGTAGAGCTATCTGTGAGGGTTTCCAAACTCTTTCTAGGAAAATGTGTTTGTAGGTCAGCAAAAATAATATCACAATCCAAACGGCAACCCCCATCCTCCTCTGAGAAAAATATAGAGGTCCTTACTAGACGGTAGATATTAAGATTCTGATGGACATTTAAAAAATGCATATTTCATCCTCCCTAAGGGATACCACTGATCTGATGAGAGCAGAAAGGTGAACATATTGTGCTACTGGCAACTTTTACATTTATTACACCTGTTAAATGTTTCAGATGAGTGACATTTCTAAGGAATGAGGGGAGAAAGGCTCTTATAAAGGCAGGTTTGACCTGTGGGTCACATATCTACATATTTACATTTTCTGGTTGTGTAGTGGCTCTGCTGAATCAATTCAGAGTTGAACATTAACTGGGCAATGAGGGGGCTGACAGTGTAGAGTACTGGGCACTACAGGATCCAGCTAGGGTAACACTCACCGTGCCTGTCTGACTCTCTATCTGTCTTTATCCTAATCCTATTTGCCTATATCACCTATCCCCTGACCAAACATCGGCTGGGTAAGTTTTCTCCACCTCGATTCACTTGGAAGGGATAGTATCTGATGTTGGGCAGTCAGTAGGTTTTTTGACACAGTGCATGAAACCATATAATTCTAGTATAGTAAGTGCTCTTTATTTAAAGCATGATTTGGAACATGATTTAGATGTATGGCTGTAGCTATTAGTTTACTAGTGATATAATAATAGCACAAACTGTTTAAAATCAAATTGAATCTTAAAAAAAGACAAAAGAGCCCTTTGTAAATTTAAATGTACACTCAAATCACCAATCAAGACATCACTACTACCACTATTTCTACTACGTCTATGAATGCTAGTGATTCTAAGCAGAGTCATAGACATATATATATATATATATATATATATATATATAAACACGAATACTACCATTGCATCCATAGAGAACCCATTGCAGTCGTGAGGCCAGTGTTTGCTGTTTGTGGACTTTAGCAGTGAAACAGAAACCTTTGGCCCTCTGACAAACAGTTGATCCCAGAGCAAAACACCACACATCTCTGCAGTGTAGAACCAGGCCTAAAGCAATGCCACACTGACTACTAGCCAAGCATGCTTTTGATTGGCTCTCATTTCCTCTCAACCTATCAGTGTTTGCTGGTGTTGCCATGTCCAGCAACAATATGTACTCTTTTATTGCTCTGTAAAAGTGAGGGGTTCAGTAATTCTTATGCATTGATAATCACTGTTATTGAATCTTAAATATTTAAGTTATTGGCTGTGTTCTAGAGGATCAAAACCGTAATGTATCATGGGCAAATTGTGACTGACTGACTGATCTACAAATAATAATGAGTAGTTATTTATGATGCAAGGTTTTTTGTCGGCAGTCGCTTGTACTGTCGAATGCAATGTCGAACAAGCCCATAGTGACAGGGTAGGAACCATAGTTTCGGTCCATGTTTCCCAGGGGACTCTAATTGGTGTTAAACATGTGAAATGTATAAAAGCAGAGATACTGTACAGTATATGATGACGAGACGGTCTTGTCTCCGCCCTAACAATGGGCGTTGTTGTCCCAAAGGTGGGAAGGCATATGGTCTGCTTATCGCTGTATTCCCAAGTACACAGATTTTAACGGGAGTGGACCCTCTCGCTTCGCCTCTTCCTCTCTGATAAAAGCACCCCATAGTCCTTTTCAGGGGTGTATTTATTACGGAAACCCTTTACCGTTTAAAAACCAAACGAAAGCAAACAGAGCAAACGGAACAAAACGGGGAGGGACCTACCTATATTTGTCCAATAGAAACTCCTGTTTTTGTTGCAAAACATTTTCCCTTTAGAGTAAATAGTTTCTGTTGCAAAATGTTTTGCAACAGACTAAACGTTTCGCATCAGAATCCATTGGGAGAATCCCAATTGGATTGCTCGCCTCCTCTCCTCCAGCTGGAGAGAGGAAACAAATGCGTTTTTATTAAATGAGACTCCATTTCTACTCTTTCGCATCACCAGGCAAATTACATTTACAGGGATGGAATCCTAAAATAAATGTGTAAAGTGATAAAAACTAATTTAGCTTTTAAAGATAAAAGGATAAGTGGCATATTGTTTTCTAAAAGTGTGCATGCTTTACTCCTTTGAGAAGAAAACAGCTGATTCAAAGGGGGGTGGTGTATTTTAAAACACTTCCGTGCTACCTGCTGTGAGGATACTCCTGTACATCCTCTGTCGAAGTAGGTGATCGAAGAGGGGCGCAGACACTTGTTTTCGCCTATTAAAGAATTCAAAGAGGACAGACTTTTGCCCAATTGACAATCTCCCAGAGTGTTTGCACAGACTGTGCAGCGTGGTTGCTGTCTAGTTTTATTTCTATGAGAAACCATTTTGTGAACATGCTCATGCTGTCTGTGAAGAAATGTTTGGGGTGTGGTCCATTGTTCTGAAAAGTTGTTTCCAGTTGATTTGTGTTGGGAGAGGCTTTGCTCGCTTCTGGGTCCAAGCACTGTTGCTAGCGCCCTCCCTTAAGGAAAGTATTGGTTGTCACTGTTTTTTGGTCACTGTGTGTAGCCTAACTAGGTCAATACAGTCCTGTGAAATCTAGTTGGGTGAAATCACTGTTGCACTTTAGAAGGAACTGAGATCTAACAAGCCTTTTGTGTTCATGTCAAAGTATTTTGTATGTGTATCTATTTCTAAACAAGCAAACCTTAGTCATTTAATAAACTTTTTACATCTGCCTCAGACTATTTCCCTTAAATGGTCCTAGATAGAACCTGTATCTTTGAATATATGTTATATTATTGTACAGGTTTCTTTGTTCTGTATTGCAGGCTAGCTGTTGGGATATGAAGCTGCATCTGCCTGTACTCCTGCTGCTCTGCCTCTGTTGGCTGGGACTGACTGTAAGAGGGCCAACCATAACCTCACCCCAAACACATCAACCTTCCTTAAATATCTAACCATAAATTAGAAAAGTATTGACTACAAGGCTTTTAAAGCACCCTAACCCTACCCTAGTTTCTACAGTCCAACCCTAGTGTCTCTCTCTCTCTCTCTCTCTCTCTCTCTCTCTCTCTCTCTCTCTCTCTCTCTCTCAGGATGAGACTGGTACGGTAGCTACTGAGGACCACTCTTGCGGGGAGCAGGTGTTCAGCCAGGAGGCCCGGTGGTCAGTAGGGGGTGCTGTAGAGAGACTGGGCAGGCAGCTACTGGACAGCCTGCAGACAGGGCCAGAGCAGCCCAACGTCATCATATCACCCCTCAGCGTGGCCCTTGCACTAGCACAGCTCACACTGGGTGAGGCACGTGTGTGTGTGTGTGTGTGTGTGAGAGAGAGAGAGAGAGAGACATGTATAATGTCAATAGTGAGTATGTACCTGTGAGATTGTAAGTGTATGCCTGTGTCTGCTTATGACTGTTATTAACTTTTGTCTCAAAGAATTAATGTAATCAAAACATGGTCATTGCCTCCTTGTGATGCCCCTATCAGGAGCTCGTAACGAGACACAGAAGTTGCTGCTAAGTTCACTACACGCCCACACCGTGCCCTGCTACCATGAATCCCTGGGCAGCCTGCTCCAACACCTCACCAACACCTCCCTACAGGTGGCCACACGCATGTACCTGCGCCCAGGTGAGTGTGTGTGTGTGTGTGTGTGTTTGTGTTTATGTGTATATTTCAGTGTTGCAGCTCTGTGCCAGAAAATGGCAGTCTACTGACATAATTATAAAGCAAACCCATTCTAACTGCCTTTGTTAATGCAGTAAAGGTCTGACAATGTTTTGGACTCTTTTGGTGTATATTTATATGTGTTATATATTTGTTTCTCTCTTTCTCTCTCAGAGTTTGAGGTGTACCAGTCCTTTGTTGCAGAATCCGTGCGTAGCTACAAATCAGAGCCTGCCCCCTTGATCTCAGTGGAAGATGTCAACCAATGGGTGGAAGACACCACCAAAGGTCACATGACCAATTTCCTGCCCAGTATTCCGCATGATGTGGTGCTCATGCTTATCAATGCTGTGCATTTCAAAGGTAAGCCCTTTCACTCCTTGTTTAAAATAACGTATTTGAAACTGTATACAAGTGTCTACTTTTTACAATTGTGTGGCTTGTTCTCCTGTTGTCACTGGTAGGTGAGTGGGAGGCTCGCTTCGATCCTCAGCTCACACAGAAGGATGTCTTCTACCTGGACAATAAGAACTTTGTCCATGTAGACATGATGCGGTCAGCCAAGTATCCACTGAGCCTGTTAGAAGACGGGGAGCTTGGGGCTCAGGTGAGCTGGGCCAGCTGTATGTGTTCTGTCGTCTGCTTCTGTCTCCATCCTCCCTTTCTATCTTTTCACACACAACACTTTCTACTGGAGACTTGTTTTGAAAAGTCCTTGCTGTTGAAACGTAGACAGTAAAACGTATTGTTCTCTCTACCACTCTCTCACCTCCATTCTCTTTCTCTCAATCTCTCTACAGTGCAGTTGGTGCAGTCTCCCTCTCTAAAATGTTTCTCTCCACCCCCCTTCTGTGTTTGCAGGTTGCACGTTTTCCATTTAAGGGAAACACCAGCTTTCTGGTAGTTATGCCGTTGCCAGGAAGAGGAAACGTTTCATCGCTGGTGGCCAAGCTGAATATCTCTGACCTGTACAGACGTCTACCTCAGGAGAGGACCATGCAGGTCCAACTGCCCAAGTTCACCCTGCAGTACCGCCAAGAGCTACAGGAGGCGCTGACCAGCATGGGTGAGAACAGAAGTAGTGTCAGAAATGACCTAGGGCAACAGCACTAGGTCTGGGAATCATGTCTGATTCTCTTGGCCAATTCTGAGAAGGTGATTTTCGAGACAGACAACTCTCCCAACAAATCACTTGTTTTGGTAGGTGGGGTTTAAAAAGAATCCCCTCAGAAATATGACGGACACACAATGTGGATGCAGATAGCTAGGGTAATTTTAGCCACAGCCAGTCAGTGGTTTTAAGCTTGTAATGCTAACGTTATGGCGCATGCAAACTACTCACTTGTGAAATACACTCATTGAAAATATCCTCCTCCAGCTCCATCTAGCTAGCTACAGCTCCGCTCTTTCCTCTCTGCCAAACTGACGTTGGTCCTAGTACAGACGTGTATGCTGGAACATTGGTACGTTCTGGGAGGCAACCCACCTGTCTAGAAACTAGCACAGAAAGTTAAATAGTTTTGGCCAGGAGTTTTTCCTATGTCAGATCATGTGGTCTGGAAAAACTTGAGTCATAGTTTAAGCCCTAGTCATAGTTTAAGTGAGCTATAAATGGACAGGCAGGGCCAGCCCTAGCCTTTTGGGGGCCCTAAGCATTAGCTATCTAGTGTCTGCTTGGTGGCTGAACCAGTCTCAAATCAATCCAGATTAAATGAAAGGCAGGGATGCTACCGTATGGCCAGTCAAACAAGCTTGGACTAGGCTGCTCGCTGGAACAAGTTCGCTCAGGTGATCGAGCATGGTTTGCCATAGTAGCCAGTAGCTAACGAGAGCAGAATGATTTTCAGAATTAGGAACTAGTGTTAGGTGGATGGGCAAAATCTTGATTTTTAGAGATGAGTTCCACGCCATCTACAAGAGAGATCGGTTAAGGGACGTACATCACGTAGGAGTGAATCCTTCTGATTTGAGACAATGGGGCCCCCCTACCTCGCGGGCAAAACATTATAGTGGTCCCCTACTTGACGGCGAAGAGAACATTTTAGGTTTAAAGTACATTTTCAGCAATTCCACACATTTTGCCCTGGGGTGGAGAGAAAATGTTGCAATTTTGTAACAAATTTCATGCAATTTTACTCGTTTTGCCATGTGGCTGAGAGACATTTGTGCAGTTTAAATTAAATTTCCTGTAATTCTACACATTTTTATTTATGCCATGTTAATATGATATCTGATTGAGAGTGACTAACAAAATCAATGGGGGCCCCCTGGAGTTCAGGGCCCCTGGGCATGTGCCCTGCGTGCCCTGTCGGTATACAGCCATGATTACTACAAGTTTAGATAGCTGACTAATTTACCAACCTAAAAATGATTAGCTGACATGTATAATTGAGTGACTGACCTATCAAGCAATAAACTGCTGAGGCACAACTACATTTAGAAATAGCACGTTGTGTATTCTACTATTCTGTCAATCAAAATCTCTCTTATCTCTCTCTCTCAGGTCTGGGCTCTTTGTTCTCTAGTCCTAATCTGTCCGGTGTCTCAGAGGTTCCTCTGCAGGTGTCCAGCATGCGTCACGCCTGCGGGGTGGAGTTGAGTGAGGAAGGGGCCGAAGCATCTGCAGCCACCTCCATCACCATCATGCGCTCTGTTCCCATCTTTTCTGTAAACTCCCCCTTCCTGTTCGCCCTGGTAGACCACGCCTCCCTCGCTCCAATCTTCCTGGGCACCGTCACTAACCCAGCCCCTGACGCCAGCCCCATGCAGATCGACAGTCCCCTTGGCGATGATCCCAATGGCAACAGGACCCAAAGTGACAGCTCTCATAGCAACAGCAATGTACAGAACGATGGTCCCCATAGTAACAACAACGTACAGAGCGACAGTCCCCATAACAGTAACAACGTACAGAGTGACCAGCCACAAAGTGAGAGAATGCAGTGTGGCGTCCCTGTCGGGGGGGAGGAGCAACAACAGCCACTGAATGAAGTAGAGGGAAACCCCAACGCCCAAGTGGAGGGGCAAGGATCCAGTTCCTGTGCCAATCCCTCTCTTACAGTTCCTTCCTAAACCAACACTGATGCCCAGCTTGCCCCAACCCATCTCTCACTGTTCTGTCCTGAGCAACACTGCCCGACCAGCCGGTCCCATATGGAGCCCAGCCCTCACATAGCAAAACCCTATCCCAATCTATTGACACAGTTCCCAGTCCAGAATCAACCCCAGCCCCTACCCCTAGACACCTGACAACTTCTCACAGTCCCTCCCCTCCCCAGTGAATGCCCCTGATTACAACCCAATGATTTAGGAGAGACCATGGACCTGTCCTATACTATAGTGTGTGCAGATTAACACTCAAATGTGATGCTATTTTTACACTTGGCTGTGCACTGTCTGTCTTACAGTATTTGTTGTGTTTTGTTGTGATGTCTTACTTTGTCATTTGGATGATTCCCACCTCTGGTATTGATTAAAGAAATTAAGTCTCAACGTTTTAGTGAATGGTGGATGTGATCATGTGAATGAGCAGGACTGGATTTTTTATATAACAACAGGGGAGTCTATTTCATTTTCAATGGATTTAGATTTAGGCTTATACCTCACAACCTATAATTTAACTATTTTCTCCAGCACATTCATGCAATTAAAAACTGACTTATTTAAGATTTGTTATAACATTTCAGGTCAATTGCTTGCGCGTCAAATTTAACATACCACCGTTCATTTGGGGCAGTGAGGGAGGACCATGGATGCGCCTTGCGCTCAAAACAGCCATCCAGATTCTTGCCGAACCCAACAGGCTACGTCAGAGAAGGGCGGGTAAAAGTTGGCTTCACGGCTGTGTGCATCGTCCTGGTACAGTCAGCACTCCACCGGAGACACGACTGCTAGAGACATACGTACAGGCGACGTGGACCATAACCGCTTGGAAAGGTCAGTACCTTTATGCATCATATGCAGAGTTGGGGAGTAATGTATTACAAAAAAACAAACTGTAATCCGTTACGTTACCAGCAGTAACATTGTAATCAGATTTACAGATACTTTTGAAAATCTATATGATTACTTCTGGGATTACTTTTCAATTTATAAAGGATGTTTGTGCTAAAAAAATATCAGACACCTTTCTCTTTTCTCAATGACATTCAAATCAGCATTGAAAAAAGGCACAAGTTTAAGTTTGTTATGCCTGAGCAAGTCTGACCACAGATCAGAGACCACTATGACGATACACCAGGGTCATTCCTACTATGCGGTGCCTTTTCTGTCCCCAGTAAATATTACTTATTATTTAGTGTAAAATCTGCATTCCAAAGGGCTTTAAATATAAGGTTAGGTGCATAGCCGCGGGAAGTATGGGTGCTGAGGGTGCTGCAGCACCCCCTGAAAAATCGTAATAAAATAAATATATTTACTAGTCCTGTATTAGCGACTGATATAGCCATCTGTAACGCAGGCAGAAACATATATTCAGCACCGTAGGTTACTTTCTAAAATGTAATCCGTTACAGTCAATAGTTACCTGTCCAAAATTGTAATCAGTAACGTAATTTTAGGATTACCCAAACTCTGTAATGTAATCTGATTACTTTCAGATTACTTTCCCCTTAACAGATGCAGGCTAGCATTTTTTCGGCATGAATCTTGTTCTGGGGGCAGCTCTACAGAGTGATCACTAGCTGGCACAGCCACAAAGTCATTCAATCTAATCCTAATCTTAACCCTAACATTAACCACACTGATAACCCCTAATGCCTAACCCTAACCTTAAATTAAGACCAAAAAGCTATTTTCTTTCATACATTTTTACAATACAGACAATTTTGTCGCTGCAGCTGGCCCATCTAACGGAAATCGCTCAGTTCTGCCTCAAGGACAAGACTCATCCCAATAAACATCAACCTGCTTAAGAGCCATTAGAAGAAGACAATAATTCATATTACCAATTGAACATCCATTGCAGGATAAATCAATATTAAAGTTTACATAGCTGGCCATAAATAGATGTTGGATTTTACTATGGGTTGTTATGTACATAAATAGATGTTGGATTTTACTATGGGTTGTTATGTACATAAATAGATGTTGGATTTTACTATGGGTTGTTATGTACATAAATAGATGTTGGATTTTACTATGGGTTGTTATGTACATAAATATATGTTGGATTTTACTATGGGTTGTTATGTACATAAATATATGTTGGATTTTACTAAGGGTTGTTATGTACATAAATATATGTTGGATTTTACTATGGGTTGTTATGTGGCTTCTTCTAACCCATTGCTTTCTACAACAGATAATAATACAGTTAGGATGTCTTTACATTATTGCTTTGAGTTGAAAAATAAATGCTGCTCTCAGAATGGCATGCTTTGAGTACTACTGAAAAGCGCTTGTATCCCATATGCTGCATTTGATAGAGGCCTGTTGTTCATGTTTTTGTTGGTGACATCTTGATCATTTACAACTGTTTAAGTCTATCAAAAGTGTGTGAGTTGTGTCCGTAAGGCCTATGTGGTCTTCTTATATTAAACTTGTTTTGACAGTATGTAAATACCAAGGGTGAGTTTAGAAGGAACTCCCTCAAACTTTTATTCCATAGGTTGGGATCCGCACTATGTGTTGCAAGAGTGTTTTATACTGGCTGTCCACTGGGGCATATTCATTATGCCTATTCTGTTGCAAAACGGAAGCAAATGGAACGAACCGTGGAGGGACCTACCTGAATTTGTCTAATAGAAACTCTTGTTTTTCTCTGTATGCTTCTGTTTGGTTCTTAAACGGTAAACGGTTTCCTTAATGAATACACCCCTGGCCGCAAAAACAATGATTGACAGGCAGCTTAAACTTCTTCAATTCAACCATTATTTTGTTAAAATACACATATACATTTGTGAACAGCCATCCACATTCACATCATCCACAATCCGAAAATAGTTAAATGAGAGAGCAGCAGTGCGATTCACATCATTGCGTTATGTAGACTACATTTCAATAATCAGTGATATCCGTATCGCCGTAGACTACACCACTGCTGTCATCCTTACCTCCAAGCGTTTATTCAAGTTGGATAATCTTTGGATGCCGACAGCAGTCGCACCATTGGAAGGCACAGCTTGGACTGTAACCTACAAAAGCCTATTCCTGCTCTTTTCCTGCGATCCATCAAACGCATTTGGTGTGTCATCATTGTGGTCTCTGATTGTGGTCAGACTCTCTGATTGTGTCTTTTTTTAATGCTGATTTATATGTCATTGAGAAACTAGAAAGGTGTCATATTTTTTTCATAAACATCCTTTCTGAATTTAAAAGTAATCCTAGAAGTAATCATCTGTATTTTTTTAAGTATCTGGAATCTGATTACAATATTCTTGCTGGTAAAGTATCTGATTACGTTTTGTAATCCGTTACGGATTAGCCTACATGTAATCCGTTACTCACCAACCCTTTAAATGGGATAACTTGAACTCTTGATCAGGATTGACATTTTAATACTTGTCTGTAAAACAGAGTTACATAGTGTGACTATACATTTTTTTCCCTTTCTTTCCGAGCACTTTATTGACTGGTTCATCTGCCGGCCTTTGGGCTACCTCAGGATGTGCAAGGAACTCTAAAACACTATATATTTTCAGAAATGTTGGTATATGAGCTTTTATTGGTGTATTTTTTTCACTATCTAATCATCGCACGGGTTTGTTCAATGACAGACATGTATTTGTTTAAAATATCACTTAATGGTTTCATTTCAAAGAGACAAATAATCATGTTTTTTGCAAAATGCTATATATCCGACGCACTCTCAGAGAAATAAGTAGTAGGCTACTGCTAGGTTTTAAACTGTAAAATGTAACAAATAACTACATCTGTTTATAAAGAAATGTACAGATATAAATTTTTACATCAATATTGATAAATAAAATACAAAAACAATTCAATACAGTAATACTGTATATCAAACATTTACATTTGACATTTTAATAATTTAGCAGATGCTCTTATCCAGAGCGACTTACAGGAAGTACATTCATCTTAAGATAGCTAGGTGAGACAACCACATATCACAGTCGAATATACAGGATACGTACATTAGATTCCAGCTAATGCAGCGTTTTGCAAAAAATATCTAAAATCAAAAAAAAAAAAAAAGATAACAGCAATATTTTACACACGCATGAAGGTACCCATAAGCAATCATTTCTGATGAAAAAACACAAATGTGAGAAAGTGATCGATATAGCGTTTTGGAAATAAACTCTTCATTTGTGGGTTGAAAATGTGTGTAGATCAAGAGGACTGTGTGACCTACAGCCAATATCTACTGTACCATTTTCCATTTTATTTTGGCTTAAATTCATCATGCTTGTGATTGTGAATGGTAGAGGACGGCCTCAGTGCAGAGAGAAGGAAGATCTCTCTCTGTGGGTTTGGCTGGCTGCTTTGGGTTGGAACTCAGAGATCAAGTGTCTGGTTTAACCATCAGGCCTGCAGAGAGAAAAATGAGAGGGGGAGGAGAAGACGAAAGGAATTGAGAGGAGAAGTGTGTGGTCTGAGGTCAGTTATGGATGTTTTTTTCATCCGGGAAACCAGGAGAACCTTAATGACAACCAGATGTGCAGGGAAAAAGAGAGTATGTGTGTGTGTGGGTTAAATAGAAAGAATGTGAGAGAGAGGGAGAAAGAAAGAGGGAAAGAAACCTCTGATCTCCACCTCCTGTGACCCTTCAGCTTCTCCCTGCTCTGTCTGCTCACCTCTCTGTATGACTCTATTCACTCCACTAAGCTCATTACCAATACTAGCTGTGCTAGTGTGGCTAGCTAGTAAACAGGTGTGAACTTCACAGCAGCCTGCCTCTGCTTGTGTTGTGCGTTAGCTACACTCTGTGTGTGAGTGGAGAGCCAGAAGTTTAGGATATATTATATGGTTAAGTCTATACTTAGTAAGAGGATGTAATGGAGCTCAGTCTGAACACACAAAGGTCTACACATCTCCAATTAGTAGAGCAAGAAGAGAAGAGGGAGAAGAGAGATGCTGACAGAGCTAGAGCGATAGAGAGACAGACAGAGAGACCTTATTGAGAACTCATTGCTCCATCACACCCTGCTGAGCAGGTGAGATGGAAGGACTTACTGTAAGTTAAAACCACATTTTCCCACAAGAGCCCTGGCCTGCAGGGAATCACCCTCACAAACTGAAAGTCTGACTCACACTCTATGGGCCAGTTTCCCAGACACAGATTAAGCCTAGTTCTGGATGTATGTTTGTATAATAATGTATGTGTAATTGATTGTGTGCTTGTGTTGCAGGATGATGTGGACGACCCTATTGGTGTGCCTGGGGGCCCTCCTCTCCCTCTCTTATGCTCAGTTGGTGAGACCACTCCACATCTCTGTTTTCATACTGCTTTCTTTTTCTCATACTTTCATGTCTCTTTATATGCGCTCCATCCCTTTGGCTTTCTTATGCAGAGAGATGACATGTATAATCTCTCTCCTCATCCTCTAGTAGTTTATCTCTCTATTTTTATCATTCTTCATGAACTAGCCATGCCATTAACCCTCCTCTCTTTTTTCCTGTCTTTGGATCAACCAATCCTGTGCAGTCGGAGACAGAGGGGGCGGGAGGGGAAGAGGAAGCTGTGGAGCTCTTTACCACGCCCAGAGCCAAGATGGCTGCCGCCACCTCTGACTTTGGCTACAACCTTTTCCGAGCCCTGGCGGGTCGCGACCCGAAGACCAACGTATTCTTGGCCCCCATCAGCATCTCTGCAGTGCTCACTCAGCTCTCCATGGGTTAGTTAGCCTCAGCACTGTTATACTCTATATCATTGTCTGCTATTTATCTGGTATTTACCCCCCCCCCCCTTCTCTCTCGCTCAGGAGCGTCTCCGGATCGTTCAGAGAGGTGGTTGTACAGAGCTCTAAGGTATCACACCCTGCAGGACCCTCAGCTCCACGACACTCTCAGGGACCTACTGGCCTCACTCAGAGCACCTGGCAAAGGCATCAGCATCGCTGCACGCATCTACCTGGCCCGCAGTGAGTGTGTATAACCATACATGTGTCTCTGTGATACTTTGAACAGTCTGTGTGTATTTTGATTGTGTGTATGTTTGTTGACCTGTGTGTGTATGTGTGTGTATTTGTGTGTGTGTGTGTGTAACTCTCTAGGACTGCGTCTGAAGCCGGAATATTTTGGAGTGGTGGAAAAGCAGTATGGGGTGCGGCCCAAGACTCTGATGGGCGGGGCTAAAGATGTGAATGAGATCAATGATTGGGTCAAACAGCAGACGGGTGGCAAGGTCGACCGCTTCATGTCCAAACCCTTGGGACGGAACTCTGGTGTGGTCCCTCTCGGTGCTGCCTACTTCAAAGGTAAGGACAGTCTGTCTGCGGTTCAATTCTCTACCCTTATCCCCAAAGTCTTGCACTCGTTTATGGGGTGTAGTTTGTAAAATGCTGTGTTTGTGTGTAGGGAAGTGGATAACTCGGTTCAGTCAGAGTGGAGTGATGGAGGACTTCCAGCTTGATGGAGAGGTGCCCGCCCGCATTCCCATGATGCAACAGGACAATTACCCAGTGAAGATGGGAGTTGACCCAGACCTGGGCTGCACAGTGAGTACAGATGCAGAAATGTAACTTTTTTCAATGGTTATTACTTTCTTAAACAGCCAGTTATGAAAGTTTGCCTCAGGGAAAACATCTATTGAGCCCCTCCTTCCCTCTCCCTTTCTCTCCAGATTGCTCAGATCCAGATGCAGGATGACATCAGCATGTTTGTGTTCCTTCCTGATGATGTCACTCAGAACATGACCCTGGTGGAGGAGAGCCTGACGGCTGAATTTGTTCAGGACCTCTCCATGACCCTTCACCCCATGCATGCGGCCCTTACACTACCTGTCCTAAAATTCAGCTACTCCACTGACCTCTTGCCACTGCTCTCTGACCTGGGTGAGTGCCTGTACCTCTCTCCCTCTCTCTTCATCTTGCTCTCCTCTGTCTTCACATCTCTCACATCCTCTCTCTCCATCTCTCCAGGTCTTGCCGAATTTCTGGCAGACACAGACCTGACTAAGATCACGGCTCAGACGGTGAAGCTTGGCAGCCTCAATCATAAGGTTGTTATGGAGATGGCCCCAGAGGGCACCCAGTATGCCAGCTCCAGCCACGTCCACACGCCCCTGTCGTACCGCGTGGACCGCCCCTTCCTGTTCCTGGTGAGGGATGAGGCCTCGGGGGCACTGCTCTTCATTGGCAGGGTGGTGAACCCACGCAAACTGAGGATATAAGCGCGCACACGTTTGTTTTACTATTATTGTGGGGACCAAACAATTGATTTCCATTAAAAATCCTATTTTCCCTAACCCCTAACCTTAATTGTAACCTTAACCCCAAAGCCTGAAATAGATATCCTTTGTGGTCCCCACGAGGATAGTTAACACACACACACCAGGTCCTAGGAGAGGATCAGCTATTGTTAAGCTAAATGTCTCATAAAAGCACAGAGAGGGTGGACAAGCGGCTAGATTCCGCTGTGGATCAGATAATACAGTTGGTTAATCGTGTAGGAATACCATGTATACCATTTAGGCCAATAGTCTAAACACTCACTGATATTCCTTGAATTCTCAAGTTGTTTTCAGGAAAAGGAATTTGAAAAATAAAGCGAACTGGATGGAATATGGGGAAAAATGCACCAAATAATTTTTTAATCTTCAACATAGAAATGCTACCAAAAATAATTTGAATTTCTTACGATGTTGAAACCAAACAGCCAAATCATGTTTATCTTACTGACATGCTTCTAAGAGGCACAGGCAATACTTTATGCTTTAACCAAAGAAAATACTCTTCACATTATTGTATATTGCGATGCAAGAAATAAACATTTAAGTTTTAAGTCTGTCTGACTGTCTGTGTCTGTCTGACTTCGGTGAGGGAGTTGGATAACTTTATCCAGTTGACATACTGTAGCTGTTTTCAGTAAAGGGTTGGGTTGATTTGGCAAGAAATTGGACTCTTGGCTATTCTTTCTTTAGCTATTGTGCTGGGAAATTAAATTACAGTACTGACACATACTTTTCTCATTCTTCTATGCACTTCAGTCTCTTTCAAATGAAACATAGCTGAGCAGTGTGTGCCTGTGTTTAGTATGTTTGCGTCGACTCAAGACTGTAGTTTGAAATTACTTTGATGAATTTTCCACATTTGGGAAGTGATTCCTGTGGCCATGGAAACCCTTTCCAGAACAACACAACCAAAGTAATGCCTGGAAAATCTCTCTCTCTTTCTCAAATTCAAATTCAAGCTGCTTTATTGGCATGAAAACATTGCGTCAATATTGCCAAAGCAACAAATGTATACAATATACATTGTAATAAAATAATACAAATAATAATAAAATAACAGTCAATAGTAGAAATATAATAAATATAAAAGGTTAAACATAGAAAACGAAACTATAACTAACTTACTGTCATCCTCACCTTTACATCAGTACTACAACTACCATCATTGTTACTTCTACTACTACCACCACCACCATCACTAAACTGCTATCATTACCATCACCCCTACTACCCATACCACTACTATTTGGAATAATAATCACAACAATAATAATAATAAAAATAACAAGTAACTTACTGTTTTACTATGCAGATGTATCTTTCTCTCTCTCTCTCAATTCAATTTCAATGTAAGGGCTTTATTGGCATGGGAAACATATGTTAACATTGCCAAAGCAAGTGAAGTAGATAATAAACAAAAGTGAAATAAACAATAAAAATGTACAGTAAACATTACACTCACAATAGTTCCAAAATAATAAATACATTTCAAATGTCATATCATGTGCAAATAGTTAAAGAACAAAAGGACTCACCTACGACTTGACAATGGTTAATTAAATCTCCCAATTTTTGCAAAATGTTGCATGCCTTCTCATACAGCTGCAACTGTATATGCATTCGTAAATCAAGTCCCTTCTTGAGTTGGGCTCTGGGTTGGAACAACTGTTGAGCATCTGAGTTTATGTTTGTTTGTGGGGGAAAGGGGTTGTGTGTGTGTGTGTGTGTGTGTGTATTTGTGAACTACCTACATTATTACAAATATGAATTGTTGATTATGGAAATTAAGATAAGCAGGATTTAAATATATATATATTGTTATTATTATTTAAATAGCTATATATAATACAAATGGGACACTTTTAAATGTGCCTTTAGAGGTCATGCAATTCAGTACTCATCTCTAAAACAAAAGCAATTGAGGTCAAAAGAGTACATATTAAACAAGGAAATGGAAGGGCTAACAATACAGATAGATAGCAATACTGTACCATAGAGGCTCAGAATAAGTTAGAGGAAAAACAAAAAGAAATGGAGGAACTTATTCAAGAAAGATCCAGTGTAATATATTCTGAAAATAAAGCGAACTGGATGCAATATGTGGAAAAATGCACCAAATTGTTTTTTAATCTTCAACATAGAAATGTTACCAAAAATAATTTACTGAAACTTGTTACAAAATGATGGAGTCACCCATGATTCACCAAACGGTATTTCGAAAAAGGAAGTAAAGCATATATTTTCATTTCAGTCTCTTCCATCTCCACTAACCAAAGCTAATTGTGTGGAATTTTTCCTATTAATAATGTAAAATTAACAGCTGTACAGAAAGACTCATGTGAAGGCCAAATTACATAGGAGGAACTTCTTGATGCAATTAAAGCCTTTAAGTTCGGAAAAAACTCCAGGGCTGGATGTCATATCAGTGGAGGTATACCAAACCTTTTTTGATATACTCAGAGGACCGTTATTAGCCTGTTTTAATCACTCCTATATAAATGGTAGATTATCAGATACTCAACAAGGTCTGATTTCATTAGTACTGAAACAGGATCCAAGTGGTAAATATAAAGATCCAGTCCATTAAAAAAAAACTGGACGCCTCTTACATTTCAGTGTTGTGATGCAAAAATTCTAGCAAAATGCTTAGCGCCTTAGAATTAAAAAGGTGTGGTTGGGATATTATTCCTCATAATCAGACAGGTTTTTTACATGGACGATACATTGGAAATAATATAAGACAAGTCCTGGAAACAACAGAACAATATGAAATATCTGGGAAACCAGGCCTGGTATTCATAGCTGACTTTGAAAAGGCTTTTGATAAAGTACGACTGGAGTTTATATATAAATGCCTGGAATATTTACATTTTGGAGAATTTCTTTTAAAATGGGTTTAAGTTATGTATAGTAACCATAGGTGTAAAATAGTAAATAATGGCTACATCTCAGAAAGTTTTAAACTGTCAAGAGGAGTTAAACAAGGCTGTCCACTATCGGCATATCTATTTATTATTGCCATTGAAATGTTAGTTGTTAAAATCAGATCCAACACTAATATTAAGGGATTAGAAATCCAGGGCTTACAAACAAAGGTGTCATTGTATGCTCATGATTCATGTTTACTTTTAAATCCATAATTAGAATCCCTCCACAGTCTCATTGTAATGGGGTGTGTAACTGGTGGCAGTGAAGTCAGACGCAGGAGAGCAGAACTAGGTAATAGCCGGAGCAGTTTAATATCAAAACCAACGGCATAAAGAATAAACCAACATGGGTACAAAACCCAACACGCACCAGTAAACATGTGCACAAGCACTTACAACAAACAACTCCACACAAAGACATGGGGGGAACAGAGGGTTAAATACACAACAAATAATGAGGGAAATGGAAACCAGGTGTGTAGGAAAACAAGACAAAACAAATGGAAAATGAAAAGTGGATCGACGATGGCTAGAAGACCGGTGACGCTGACCGCCGAACGCCGCCCGAACAAGAAGAGGAAACGACTTCGGCGGAAGTCGTGACACTCATAGAGGATGTGGATACTTTTTCAACCTCTCTGGATTAAAACCAATTTATGATGTGTACTATATTACGTATTTCATCACAAAAAAATACAACTTTCACATTACCATGTAGTTTACCAATAAAATGGTCTGGACATACTTGGTATACATATCCCGAAAGAAAGAAATTATCTCACTCCAATACATATTTATAGAAAGTTAGCAAAAATCGATATCTTGCTACCATGGAAAGTTTATTGGTAGCAAGAAAGCAGAAAAAACACCCTGATTAACTCGTTAGTCAAATCACAGTTTACCTATTTGCTTATGGTTTTGCCTACACCTAGCGACCAGTTTTTAAAATATATGAGCAAAAAAAAATTCAATTTTATTTAGAATGGCAAGTCAGGCCAAATTGAAAGGGCCTATTTATATAATGAATATGAATTTGGAGGGCAGAAATTATTAAATGTTATAGCATTAGACCTCTCACTAAAGGCGTCAGTCATACAAAAGTAGTACTTAAATCCAAAATGATTCTCTAGCAAATTAGTAAGAATGTCTCACCCCATGTTCAAGAATGGTCTTTTTCCCTTTGTTCAGATTACAACAGCTCACTTTTGGTTATTTGAAAATGAAATAATCTCCAAAATAACGTTATTTTTTAAACAAGCCATAGAAAGTTGGCTGCAATTTTAATTTCATCCACCAGAAAAGACAGAACAAATAATACAACAAATGTTGTGGTTAAACTCAAATATACTAATCAATAAAATGTTTAAAAAGGTATAATCTTTGAAAATTATATCATAAATAGGACTGGTGGAGTTGTTACACATGCAGCTAACACAAATACATGTAAATGTCTGCTCTACGCAAAATTACAAACAGCTATTTGCAGCATTACCGCAAAAATGGAAGAGGCAAGTGGAAAGGGGAAAAAGTAAGGAACTTATCTGTCGGCTCTGCATTAAAGATCAAAATTGGTTAAAAAAATGGTGATAAATAAAAATATATATCAGTTTAATTTAAGGACCAAAAAATTGACAGCTGTGCCATATAGATTGCAAAATAGTTGGGAAGAGATTTTCGATGTATTGATTCCATGGAACATGGGTTATGAATTGACACGCAAAATGATGCCGGATTGAAAACGTTGAATTTTTCAATTGAAATTATTATGCTACATTTTTGCAACGAATAGAATGTTATATATATATACACTGCTCAAAAAAATAAAGGGAACACTTAAACAACACAATGTAACTCCAAGTCAATCACACTTCTGTGAAATCAAACTGTCCACTTAGGAAGCAACACTGATTGACAATAAATTTCACATGCTGTTGTGCAAATGGAATAGACAAAAGGTGGGAATTATAGGCAATTAGCAAGACACCCCCAATAAAGGAGTGATTCTGCAGGTGGTGACCACAGACCACTTCTCAGTTCCTATGCTTCCTGGCTGATGTTTTGGTCACTTTTGAATGCTGGCGGTGCTCTCACTCTAGTGGTAGCATGAGACGGAGTCTACAACCCACACAAGTGGCTCAGGTAGTGCAGCTCATCCAGGATGGCACATCAATGCGAGCTGTGGCAAGAAGGTTTGCTGTGTCTGTCAGCGTAGTGTCCAGAGCATGGAGGCGCTACCAGGAGACAGGCCAGTACATCAGGAGACGTGGAGGAGGCCGTAGGAGGGCAACAACCCAGCAGCAGGACCGCTACCTCCGCCTTTGAGCAGGAGGAGCACTGCCAGAGCCCTGCAAAATGACCTCCAGCAGGCTACAAATGTGCATGTGTCAGCATATGGTCTCACAAGGGGTCTGAGGATCTCATCTCGGTACCTAATGGCAGTCAGGCTACCTCTGGCGAGCACATGGAGGGCTGTGCGGCCCCACAAAGAAATGCCACCCCACACCATGACTGACCCACCGCCAAACCGGTCATGCTGGAGGATGTTGCAGGCAGCAGAACGTTCTCCACGGCATCTCCAGACTCTGTCACGTCTGTCACGTGCTCATGTGCTCAGTGTGAACCTGCTTTCATCTGTGAAGAGCACAGGGCGCCAGTGGCGAATTTGCCAATCTTGGTGTTCTCTGGCAAATGCCAAACGTCCTGCACGGTGTTGGGCTGTAAGCACAACCCCCACCTGTGGACGTCGGGCCCTCATACCACCCTCATGGAGTCTGTTTCTGACCGTTTGAGCAGACACATGCACATTTGTGGCCTGGTGGAGGTCATTTTGCAGGGCTCTGGCAGTGCTCCTCCTTGCACAAAGGCGGAGGTAGCGGTCCTGCTGCTGGGTTGTTACCCTCCTACGGCCTCCTCCACGTCTCCTGATGTACTGGCCTGTCTCCTGGTAGCGCCTCCATGCTCTGGACACTACGCTGACAGACACAGCAAACCTTCTTGCCACAGCTCGCATTGATGTGCCATCCTGGATGAGCTGCACTACCTGAGCCACTTGTGTGGGTTGTAGACTCCGTCTCATGCTACCACTAGAGTGAAAGCACCGCCAGCATTCAAAAGTGACCAAAACATCAGCCAGGAAGCATAGGAACTGAGAAGTGGTCTGTGGTCACCACCTGCAGAACCACTCCTTTATTGGGGATGTCTTGCTAATTGCCTATAATTTCCACCTTTTGTCTATTCCATTTGCACAACAGCATGTGAAATTTATTGTCAATCAGTGTTGCTTCCTAAGTGGACAGTTTGATTTCACAGAAGTGTGATTGACTTGGAGTTACATTGTGTTGTTTAAGTGTTCCCTTTATTTTTTTGAGCAGTGTATATAAATATGGGGGATACAATATTCCCAGCTCTGCAGATTTTGCTGCGAGGAGGAAGGGTCATTAAATCATTTATTTTGGTACTGTCCATATGTAGCTCATTTTTGGTCACAGGTCCAGGAATGGCTGAAGAATTGCAACATTTAACTGGAGCTAATGCTGCAGACAGCAATACTGGGTGATTTGAAAAGTCATAGTCAATCGATCAATAATATAATAACACTCTTAGCAAGAATATTTATATTTAATTTACAATCTGTAGAATCTATGAGAATAGAAAGGTTCAGAACTTTTGTAAAGCATCACAGCACAGCTGAAAAATGTATGGCAAATAGAAATCCAATATGGATGATGTTAAGAGATAGATGGGAGGGGTTGAATGGAGCTGAGGGGTGGGACTAATAACAACAAGATAACAAATGTAATAAAAACTGTATGTGTAAAATGTATATAGGTTCAGAACTTTAGTGAAATAGCACAGTTAAAAATATATGGCAAATAGACATCAAACTGAATGGACATCAGTAATAGAGGAAGGCTAGGACTAAAACAAACAAAATATAACTACTGTAAAATAGATTGTGTCCATAAAATGTATATAGTATTTATAAGCTGGAAGTGGAAGCCTAAGTGTGTGTGTATGTATGTGTATGTGTGTGTATGTATGTATGTATATATATATACAGTACCAGTCAAAAGTTTGGACACACCTACTCATTCCAGAGTTTTTCTATATTTTTACTATTTTCTACATTGTAAAATAATAGTGAAGACATCAAAACTATTAAATAACACATATGGAATCATGTAGTAACCAAAAAAGTGTAAAACAAATCAAAATATATTTTATATTTGAGATTCTTCCAAATTAGCCACCCTTTGCCTTGATGACAGCTTTGCACACTCTTGGCATTCTCTCAACCAGCTTCACCTGGAATGCTTTTCCAACAGTCTTGAAGGAGTTCCAACATATGCTGAGCACTTGTTGGCTGCTTTTCCTTCACTCTGCGGTCCAACTCATCCCAAACCACCTCAATTGGGTTGAGGTTGGGTGATTGTGGAGGCCAGGTCATCTGATGCAGCACTTCATCACTCTCCTTCTTGGTAAATAGCCCTGATCATCAGGGCTATAAGAAGCACCAGATCATCAGTAAACAGTAGACATTTGACTTCAGATTTTAGTAGGGTGAGGCCGGGTCCTGCAGACTGTTCTAGTGCCCTCGCCAACTCGTTGATATATATATGTTGAAGAGAGTGGGGCTTAAGCTGCATCCCTGTCTCACCCCACGGCCCTGTGGAAAGATGTGTGTTTTTTCCCAATTTTAACAGTTTTTTGCCAATGTTGTTTGTGTACATGGATTTTTATTATGTCTTATGTTTTTCCCCGAACACTACTTCCATCAATCTGTATAGCAGACCCTCATGCCAAATGGAGTCAAAAGTTTTTTTGAAATCAACAAAGCATGAGAAGACTTTGCCTTTGTTTATGTTTGTTTGCCAATTAATGTGTGCAGGAAGAATAAGTAGTCGGTCGTACAGTAATTTGGTAAAATGCCAATTTGACATTTGCTCAGTACATGGTTTGCGCTGAGGAAATGTTCAAGTCTGCTGTTAATGATAATGCAGAGGATTTCCCCAAGGTTGCTGTTGATGCATATCCCACGGTAGTTATTGGGGTCAAATTTGTCTCCACTTTTGTGGATTGGGGTGATTAGTCCTTGGTTCCAAAAATTGGGAATATGCCTGAGCTGAGGATGATGTTAAAGAGTTTAAGTATAGCCAATTGGAATTTGTGGTCTGTATATTTTATCATTTCATTTAGGATACTATCAACCCCACAGGTCTTTTTGGGTTGGAGGGTTTGTATTTTGTCCTGTAGTTCATTCAATGTAATTGGAGAATCCAGTAGGTTCTGGTAGTCTTGAATAGTTGATTCTAAGATTTGTATTTGATCGTGTATATATTTTTGCTGTTTTTTCTTTGTTCCAGGGCCAAAAAGATTGGAGAAGTGGTTTACCCATACATCTCCATTTTGGATAGATAACTCTTCGTGTTGTTGTTTGTTCAGTGTTTTCCAATTTTCCCAGAAGTGGTTAGAGCCTATGGATTCATCAATTACATTTCTCTCTCCCTCTTCCATTGTGGCCACTAGAGGGCGACCTTTATCCTGGATAACACTTTCATTTAAAAGGGGCAGTGCAGTCAAAAACATGATTTTTCTGTGTTTTATATATATTTCCACACCGTGAAGTTGGAATAATACTGTGAAATTGTGAAAATTATGATAATGCACTGTTTGAAAAGACCGCCTGAAATTTCAACTTGTTTGGCTGCGTGGATTTTTTGGTCAACAATACATCAGATAATGATAGGTTCACCATTTAGTAATTTGAACTACCACTTAATCCAAAAGCAAAAAATACAAGATACACATTTCAAAACTGTTCTTTTTTAAGTGCTAAATAGAAAGAATGGTAGATGGTAAATATACATTTTCCATATGGTATTTGACTATAAGTTGACCATTTTTTTGTTGTTGTTGTATCCATTGGCAGGTTGTGAGCATGTTGAGAAACATGTCAGTCTTACAGTTTCATTATCCTTATACAGTACATACTGTATGTTGGACAAATCATCAGAAATACAGGTATTGTAAAGCAGTTAGCTACTGTAAAATCGTAGCACAGTGTTGTATGCCATTTCTGCCCAATGCAACATTGTACAAGATCACTTTTTTGCGTGTCTTGTTAACTGATACAGTATTGCCTATATCTCTGCTTACAGTGTATCAATGAAATTCAGATGAGTGGAATATAATGTTATATATAATCCAAGTATTTCAACAGCGCATTGTACACTGCACTATAATTCCAAATGGTAGCACATAGTGACTCTTTCCACTTTGTCCTATTGAAGCACACTGGCTGATGGAGAATGACGATGTAGTATTTACAGCCACATCCATGATTAGATTTTACCTTCCAAAATAAATGTATGTCAAATCGATACATTTGTGAGGTAAGAATAAGGAAAATGAAAATCTGACCCACTTGTATTCATAACTCTATTGTTGATTGTAAATTACAACTTTATACTACTACATTACTAGCTAAAGCCTCTTCAGATAGTTTTCATACCCCTTGATTTATTCCACATTTTGTGTTACAGCCTGAATTCAAAATTGACTCAATCTACTTTCCCCTCACCCATCTACATTCAATACCCCACAATGACAAAGTGAAAACAAGTTAATTTTTTTGAAAATGTATTAAAAGTCAAATACAGAAATATCACATTTACATAAGTACTAACACCCTTGTGTCGATACTTTGTAGGGTAAATCTGTAAGAGCTTTCCAAACCTGGATTGTGCAACATTTTCCCATTATTCTGTTAAAAAATTCTTCAAGCTCTGTCAAATTGGTTGTTGATCATTCCTAGACAACCATTCTTGGGTCTTGCCATACATTTGCAAGTAGATTTAAGTCAAAATTGTAACTCGGCCACTTCTTCTTTGTCTTCTTGGTAAACAACTCCAGTGGAGATTTAGCCTTGTGTTTAGGTTATTGTCCTGCTGAAAGGTGCATTCATCTCCCAGTGTCTGGTGGAAAGCAGACTGAACCAGGTTTTCCTCTAGGAATTTGCCTGTGCTTAGCTCCATTCCATGTATTTTTGTATCATGAAAAACTCCCAAGTTCTTAACAAGCATACCCATAACTTGATGCAGCCACCACTATACTTGAAAACATGAAGAGTGGTACTCAGTAATGTGTTTTATTGGATTTGCCCCAAACATAACACTTTGTATTCAGGACAAAAGGTTAATTGCTTTGCCAAATTTTTTGCAGTATTACTTTAGTGCCTTGTTGCAAAGAGGATGCATGTTTTGGAATATTTTTATTATGTACCAGCTTCCTTCTTTTCACTCTGTCAATTTCGTTATTATTGTGGAGACACTACAATGTTGTTGATCCACCTACTCAGCCAGTTACGTGCCTGCCGGCCCCTGGCCCCTGGCCCTCCCAGCTGCGACCCTGTTCCAGTTGAGTGAACCGACTGCCTTTCTGTTCCAGTTTTCACTGCCGGCCGCTCTGGCCTCCCGGCTAACTAACCTGCACTATCGTCACAGCCTCTCGCAGCTCTCTCCCTCTCAGGTCCCGCTGCCCCCGCAGCCATTCGGCCCCTGGCTCTCTCAGCTGTGACCCTGTCCCAGTTGAGTGAACCGACTGCCTTTCTATTCCAGTTTTCACTGCCAGTGGCTCTGGTTTTAAATATACTTAGCATGTTTGGGATAGGGGGCAGTATTTTCACGTTCGGATGAAAAGCGTGCCCAGAGTAAACTGCCTGCTACTCAGGCCCAGAAGCTAATATATGCATATCATTAGTATATTTGGATAGAAAACAATCTGAAGTTTCTAAAACTGTTTGAATGATGTCTGTGAGTATAACAGAACTCATATGGCAGGCGAAAACCTAAGAAAAATACAACCAGGAAGTGGGAAATCTGAGGTTTGTAGTTTTTCAAGTCATTGCCTTTCGAATATACAGTGTAAATGGGGTCATATTGCACTTCTTAAGGCTTCCACTAGATGTCAACAGTCTTTAGAACCTTGTTTCAGGCTTCTACTATGAAGGGGGAGTGAATAAGAGCTGTTTGACCAAGGGGTCTGGCAGAAGGCCTTGAGCTAAGTCACGCACGCGGCCGTGAGAGAGAGCTGCGTTCCTTTTCATTTCTAAAGACAAAGGAATTGTCCTGTTGAAACATTATTGAAGATTTATGATAAAAACATCCTAAAGATTGATTCTATACATCGTTTGACATGTTTCTACGAACTGTAATATAACTTTTTTGACTTTTCATCTGGACCTGCCCGCGCCTTGTGAATTTTGATTGGTGAACTAAACACGCAAATAAAAAGGAGATATTTGGACATAAAGATGAACTTTATCGAACAAAACGAACATTTATTGTGGAACTGGGATTCCTGGGAGTGCATTCTGATGAAGATCATCAAAGGTAAGTGAATATTTATAACGCTATTTCTGACTTTTACTGACTCTACAACATGGCGGGTATCTGTATGGCTTGTTTTTGTGGCTTAGCGCTGTACTCAGATTATTGCATGGTGTGCTTTTTCCGTAAAGCTTTTTTGAAATCTGACACAGCGGTTGCATCAAGGAGAAGTATATCTTTAATTCTATGCATAACACTTGTATCTTTTATCAAAGTTTATGTATTTCTGTAAATTGATGTGGCTCTCTGCAAATTCGCTGGATGTTCACATAACGCGCCAATGTAAACTGAGATTTTTGGATATAAATATTAACTTTATCGAACAAAACATACATGTATTGTGTAACATGAAGTCCTATGAGTGCCATCTGATGAAGATCATCAAAGGTTAATGATTCATTTTATCTTTATTTCTGCTTTTGTGACTCCTCTCTTTGGCTGGAAATTGGCTGTATGTTTTTCAGTGACTAGGCGCTGACC
The DNA here is from genome assembly GCF_016432855.1 of Salvelinus namaycush. Lineage (NCBI taxonomy): Eukaryota > Metazoa > Chordata > Actinopteri > Salmoniformes > Salmonidae > Salvelinus > Salvelinus namaycush. Next base: position 31,953,546 of record NC_052318.1, on the reverse strand, counting down.
TAACATAATCGTATGGTGTGCTTTTGCTGTAAAGCCTTTTTGAAATCGGACACGATGGCTAGATTAACAAGAAGTTAACCTGTTTGGCGTGCAAGCCCGACGTCGGTACACTTATGACAACAGCCAGCTCAAAGTGCAGGGCGCGAAATTCAAAATATATATTTTTTAAATATTTAACTTTCACACATTAACAAGTCCAAGACACCAGATGAAAGGTACACATCTTGTGAATCAAGCCAACATGTCCGATTTTTAAACTGTTTTACAGGGAAGACACAATATGTAAATCTATTAGCTAACCACGTTAGCAAAAGACACCACTATTTTTACTCCATCAGTTTTTTACTCCATCAGTAGCTATCACAAATTCGACCAAATAAAGATATAAATAGCCACTAACCAAGAAACAACTTCATCAGATGACAGTCTGATAACATATTTATTGTATAGCATATGTTTTGTTCGAAAAATGTGCATATTTCAGGTATAAATCATAGTTTACATTGCAGCTACAGTCAGAAATTGCACCGAAAGCAGACAGAAAAATTACAGACACCAACGCCAAATAACTAAATACTCATCATAAAACATTTCTGAAAAATACATAGTGTACAGCAATTGAAAGACAGGCATCTTGTGATTCCAGACAATATTTCCGATTTATCAAGTGTTTTACAGCGAAAACACAATATAGCGTTATATTAGCGTAGCCACAATAGCCAGAAACACTTGGGCGCCGACGACCAGTTCACATGCACGACAGATATTAGAAATAGCATCATAAAATGTTTCTTACTTTTGGTGATCTTCCGTCAGAATGTTGGACAAGGTGTCCTTTGTCCAGAACAGTCGTTGTTTGGATCTGGAACGGCAAATTTCCCTCTTGATTTAGCATGGGCACTTGCCAAGTGGCACGGATCTCTCCAACGTCAACAAAGTCAGAGAACGGAACATGGCAAAACTCCCGAAAAAATGTCAATAATCTGATTAAACTATATTGAAAAAACATACTTTACGATGATATGGTCACATGTATCAAATAAAATCTAAACCGGAGATGTTAGTCGTCCATAACGACAGCTAAACAGAAGGCAAATCCATGTCCCCTTTCGCGCGCTCCAGAAACAGGAAATGGACGGTCACGTCATACAAAGAGCTTTAATTCCACCTCAGACCAAGATAAACACGAAATTTCTTCTCTCACCACCTCTTGACAACCAGGGGAAGGTGTATGAAGTGTACGTAGACTCTTACGTATCATGCCCATGTATAGGCAGGAAGTTGAACAGAGCATCGATTTCTGACATTCCACTTCCTGGTCAGGAAATGTGCTGCAGAATGAGTTCTGTTTCACTCAGAGAAATAATTCAAACGGTTTTAGAAACTAGAGAGTGTTTTCTATCCAATAGTAATAATAATATGCATATTGTACGAGCAAGAATTGAGTACGAGGCCGTTTGAAATGGGCACGATTTAACTGGCTACTCAATACTGCCCCTTGCAGCCATAAGAAGTTAAGCTTTAATTTGGTGTATTGCACTTGTGAATGTATGAAAGTTAAATATTTCCCAAAAATATTTTTGAATTCCGCGCTCTGCCTTTTCAGCGGAACCCCTAGCCTTAAGATTAAGTATCAAAAGTCAATGTAATTGCTAAAATATACTTAAGTATCAAAAGTAAAAGTATAAATAATTAAACATTCCTTATATTAGGAAACAAGACGGCACCATTTTCTTGTTATTTTATTTACGGATAGCCAGGGGCACACTCCAACACTCAGAAATCTTTACAAACTAAGCATTTGTGTTTAGTGAGTCCGCCAGATCAGAGGCAGTACGGATGACCAGGGATTTTCTCTTGGTAAGTGCGTCAATTTTTTAATTTTCCTGTCCTGCTAAGCATTCAAAATGTAACGAGTACTATTGGGTGACAATGAAAATGTGTGGAGTAAAACATACATTATTTTCTTTAGGGATGTAGTGAAGTAAAAGTCATAGTTACCAGAAATATAAATGGTAAAGTAAAGTACAGATGCTCCAAAAAAGAATTAAGTAGTACTTTAGCCTCTAAAATGTAATGGCAAAATGTAGATTTCTGCCTAAATAGACATACCCAAAAGTAACTGCTATTCATGTGCAATTACATGATTCTGACATGCAAAAACGTGGTATGTTTGGAAAGAAGACATCTGGGAGATGAGGAAATGATCAGAAGATAGATAGGAGTTACATAGTTCAGAATACACAAAATCAAGCACAGACAAATAACATATTTTTTTGGGGGAAAGTCATCTTTCATTGGCTTCCACAACATGTGAACAATTTCAGAAAAAAATATGCGATTGATAGACCTAACAACTAGAAATGTTTTAGTAAGGGGTGTCAGGTGTGCTCACGGGGCGTTTCCAAGTATTTTTTCAGTAAATTAACCTTTCTCGCAAAGGGGTTCCGCTAGCGGAACACCCACAACATTCCGCTGAAAAGGCAGCGCGCGAAATTCAAAAATATTTTTTAGAAATATTTAACTTTCACACATTAACAAGTCCAATACAGCAAATGAAAGATAAACATCTTGTGAATCCAGCCAACGTGTCCGATTTTTAAAATGTTTTACAACGAAAACACAACATATATTTATGTTAGCTCACCACCAAATCCAAAAAAGCACAGACATTTTTTCACAGCAAATATAGCTTTCACAAAACTCACAAATAGAAATAAAATTAATCACTAACCTTTGAACATCTTCATCAGATGAGTCATATGACATCATGTTACACAATACATTTATGTTTTGTTCGATAATGTGCATATATATATATAAAAAAAATCTCAGTTTACATTGGCGCGTTACGTGCAGTAATGTTTTGATTCCAAAACATCCGGTGATTTTGCAGAAATACTCATAATAAACATTGATAAAAGATGCAAGTGTTATTCACAAAATTAAAGATAAACTTATCCTCTATGCAACCGCTGTGTCAGATTTCAAAATAAACTTTACGGAAAAAGAATAATCTGAGAACGGCGCTCAGAGCACAATCCAGCCAAAGAAATAGTCGCCATTTTGGCATCAACAGAAGCTACAAAAACACTATAAATATGCACTTACCTTCGAATAACTTCATCAGAAGGCACTCCCAGGATTCCCAGTTCGACAATAAATGACTGAAAAGTTCCATGAAGCCCATCATTTAGCCACTTGTTGTTAGCATGTTCAGCCCATGAATCCATTTTCATGACGCACGAGCAATCCCTCCAGACAAAAACTCAAAAAGTTCCGTTACAGGTCGTAGAAACAAGTCAAATGATGTATGCAATCCATATTTAGGATGTGTTTAACATTAATCATCAATAAGGATCCAACCGGAGAATTCCATTGTCTGAAGAAAGAGCATTGGAACGAGAGCACTCTCTCTCGCGCGCAAAATGAGACTGAGAATTTCTGAAGACCACTCAGTAAAATAGCTCCTATGAGCCCCTCCTTTATAGTAGAATCATATAACCAAAATCTAAAGACGGTGACATCTAGTGGAATCCCTAGGAAGTGTTTGCTTATCCATAACTATATGGGGTATCATTTGGCACTGTTTTGAAAATCGAGTTCTCACTTCCTGTTTGGAAGTCTTCTCAGGTTTTTGTCTGCCAAATGAGTTCTGTTATACTTACAGACATAATTCAAACAGTTTTAGAAACTTCAGAGTGTTTTCTATACAATAGTAATACTACTATGCATGTATTACCTTCTGGGGCAGAGTAGGAGGAAATTCCGTTTGGGTATGCAATTCGTTCAAAGTGGAAACACTGCCCCCTGTCCATAAACAGGTTTTAACACAAGTTCTACCATATCAATCTCACTCAAACATTGTGGTGGTGTCAGGGGACATATGGGGGATATGCAAATGTTTTTTCAACCTCTCCAAAGTGCCTGATCGTTTAGCCTTGGCATATCCAATGTATTGGTCCCACATACAAATCAACTGTTTACAAAAACAATATAAAAGCAACAGATATACACTACCATTCAAAAGTTTGGGGTCACTTAGAAATGTCCTTGTTTTTGAAAGAAAAGCAAATTTTTTGTCCATTAAATTAACATCAAACTGATCAGAAATACAGTGTAGACATTGTTAATGCTGTAAATGACTATTGTAGCTGTTTTATGGAATATCTACATAGGCATACAGTGGTCCATTATCAGCAACCATCACTCCTGTGTTCCAATGACATATTGTGTTAGCTAATCCAAGTTTATAATTTTAAAAGGCTAATTGATCATTAGAAAAGCCTTTTGCAATTATGTTAGCACAACTGAAAACTGTTGTTCTGATTAGAGAAGCAATAAAACTGGCCTTCTTTAGACTAGTTGAGTATCTGGAGCATCAGCATTTGTGGGTTCGATTACAGGCTCAAAATGGTCAGAAACAAATAACTTTCTTCTGAAACTCGTCAGTCTATTCTAGTTCTGAGAAATGAAGGCTATTCCATACGAGAAATTGCCGAGAAACTGAAGATCTCGTACAAAGCTGTGTACTACTCCCTTCACAGAACAGCGCAAACTGGCTCTAACCAGAATAGAAAGAGGAGTGGGAGGCCCCGCTGCACAACTGAGCAAGAGGACAAGTACATTAGAGTGTTTAGTTTGAGAAACAGATGCCTCACAAGTCCTGAACTGGCAGCTTCATTAAATAGTACCCGCAAAACACCAGTCTCAACGTCAACAGTGAAGAGGCGACTCCGGGATGCTGGCCTTCCAAAGTTGCAAAGAAAAAGCCATATCTCAGACAAAAGCCAATAAAAAGAAAAGATTAAGATGGGGAAAAAAACACAAACACTGGACAGAGGAACTCTGCCTAGAAAGCCAGCATCCCGGAGTCGCCTCTTCACTGTTGACGTTGAGACTGGTGTTTTGCGGGTACTATTTAATGAAGCTGCCAGTTGAAGAATTGTGAGGCGTCTGTTTCGTAGCTTATCAGAGCATCAGATCAGTCACCATGCTGACATTGTAGTTCATCACAGAATGGAGACATTCTTCCTCACCCATGCCCCACCTAGGCATTTTTCACTCTCCTTGAGACATGGTTGTTATTGAATTGAAAAAAGCAGCTTGTTAGTCCTGATCCAACGTATAGTCCCCCTTTCTGCTGTCTTTGTCATGTTGTTTACATTGATCTTGGGGAAACCGATTCTGTTAGGATGAATGCTGCCACAAGCCCCTATTTTCTTATTCAAGAGGTCTATGAAATGCATGGGACCAGTATAAAAATTGTCCACAAAGAGCTTGTACCCACTGCCAAGTAAGGGAAAGACCATCAGCTCCATGACAGTGTCATAACTAAGGCCCTTCCCTGTGGGTGTGATCGCCTTGCCTTCATAGATTAAAAAGTTCCATGTGTAGGCAGAGGCTGAGTCGGCTCGCACAAAGAGCTTGTAGCCCCATTTGGTTGGCTTATTTTTCATATAGTATTGCTTCGAGTCAATTCAAGCCTTTGAGGCGACCATGCGCTCATCTATGTGAATCCAAGATGGCGTAGCAGTCGGACGTGTGTAATTGTCTTGTCCCGTCCAGTCCCGTGTTTATATCGTTTTCTTCATATATATTTCGTATATATTTTAATCTCACTTTCCATTTACAGACTGAATATACTCTCCTCCAACCCGCCTCACCCAATGTGGTACGGATCTGCTTTTTTTATACTTTAAAACCGGAACCCCCATCAGAAGCTAGCCAGCTAACTAGCTACTAGGTAGTTGTCAGTTAGCCACTGTTAGCGGTCATCACCGTTAACTCGGACATCAGCCAGCCTCATCCCGATTAATTCCTGCCAGTCTGCACAACGCGATATCAATCCAGAGCATATCGGACTGCTTTTTCTCTACCACATCTCCGGATTCCTACCGCAAGCTCTGAACCTTTACTTCGGATCATTGCAGCTAGCTAGCTGCTATCTGAGTGGCTACTCCTGGCTAACGTCGCTGTCCCAAAGCAAGCACCAGTTAGCCTTGAGCTAGCCTCGAGCTAGGCCTATCTCCCGGCTAGCCAAAGAGGTCCCCCAGCCAATTCTTGGGCTACAATACCTCTTTCGCCAATTGGCCTGGACCCTTTACTACCGACATGGAGCCCTGCCGATCCATCACGACTGGTCGGCCGACGTAACCGTCCGAGGTGGTTTCAACAGGCTCTTTCATTGCGACGTCACCGGATGCCCATCTGCTAACCCCGGCCCGCTAGCTGTCTGAATCGCTGTGTCTCCAGCTAGCCTAGAGTAGCAGCGACTACGGAATTGGCTCCCTGACTCATCTAGGGCTACTCTTTGGACCCTATGATCACTTGGCTACACATGCCACTCCCATTCCTCAGGCGCTCTCATTTGTTGACTTCTGTAACCGTAAAAGCCTTGGATTCATGCATTTTAACATTAGAAGCCCCCTCCCTAAGTTTGTTTTATTCACTGCTTTAGCACACTCTGCCAACTCTGATGTCCTAGCCGTGTCTGAATCATAGCTTAGGAAGGCCACCAAAAATCCTGAAATTTCCATCCCTAACGATAACATTTTCCGACAAGATAGAACAGCCAAAGGGGGGTGAGTTGCAGTCTACTGCAAAGATAGTCTGCAGAGTTCTGTCATACTATTCAGGTCTGTGCCCAAACAATTCGAGCTTCTACTTTTAAAAATCCACCTTTCCAGAAACAAGTCTCTCACCGTTGCCGCTTGTTATAGACCCCCTTCAGCCCTCAGCTATGCCCTGGACACCATATGTGAATAGATTGCCCCCCATCCATCTTCAGAGTTCGTACTGTTTGGTGACCTAAACTGGGATATGCTTAACATCCCGGCCGTCCTACAATCTAAGCTAGATGCCCTCAATCTCACACAAATTATTAAGGAACCTACCAGGTACAACCCTAAATCCGTAACCATGGGCACCCTCTTAGATATCATCCTGACCAACTTGCCCTCTAAATACACCCATCACGCACCACATTGCCTGCGTGCGTGATGGGTGTGCGGTCAAATGACCACCCCTCATCACTGTCAAACGCTCCCTAAAACACTTCAGCAAGCAGGCCTTTCTAATCGACCTTGCCCGGATATCCTGGAAGGATATTGACCTCATCCCGTCAGTAGAGGATGCCTGGTTGCTCTTTAAAAGTGCTTTCCTCGCCATCTTAAATAAGCATGCCCCATTCAAAAAATATAGAACTAAGAACAGATATAGCCCTTGGTTCCCCCCAGACTTGACTGCCCTTGACCAGCACAAAAACATCCTGTGGCATTCTGCATTAGCATCGAATAGCCCCCGCGATATGCAACTTTTCAGGGAAGTCAGGAACCAATATACTCAGTCAGTCAGTTTGGAAAGCTAAGGCCAGCTTTTTCAAACAGAAATGTGCATCCTGTAGCATTAATTCCCAAAAGTTTTGGGACACAAAAGTCCATGGAGAATAAGAGCACCTTCTCCCAGTTGCTCACTGCACTTAGGTTAGGAAACACTGTCACCACCGATAATAAATAATTTCAATAAGCATCTTTTCTACGGCTGGCCAAGCTTTCCACCTGGCTACCTCTACCCCGGCCAACAGCTTAGCACCCCATGCAGCAACTTGCCCAAGTCCCCCCTCGCTTCTCCTTCACACAAATGCAGACAGCTAGCTGATGTTCTAAAAGAGCTGCAAAATCTGGACCCCTACATATCAGCTGGGCTAGACAATCTGGACCCTCTTTCTAAAATTATCAGCCAAAATGGTTGAAACCCCTATTACTAGCCTGTTCAACCTCTCTTTCGTATCGTCTGAGATCCCCAAAGATTGGAAAGCTGACGCGGTCATCCCCCTCTTTAAAGGGGGCGACACTCTAGACCCAAACTGTTATAAACCTATATCCATCCTGCCCTGCCTTTCTAAAATCTTCAAAAGCCAAGTTAACAAACAGATCACCGACCATTTCAAATCCCACCGTACCTTCTCCACTATGCAATCTGGTTTCCTACCTGGTCATGGGTGCACCTCAGCCACGCTCCTAAACAATATCATAACCGTCATCGATAAAAGATAGTACTGTGCAGCCGTCTTCATCGACCTGGCGAAGGCTTTCGACTCTGTCAATCACCGCATTCTTATCGGCAGACTCAACAGCCTTGGTTTCTCAAATGACTGCCTCGCCTGGTTCACCAACTACTTCTCAGATAGAGTTCAGTGTGTCAAATCGGAGGGTCTGTTGTCCAGGCCTCTGGCAGTCTCTATGGGGGTGCCACAGGGTTCAATTCTCGGGCCGACTCTTTTCTCTGTATAGATCAATGATGTTGCTCTTGCTGCTGGTGATTCTCTGATCCACCTCTACGCAGACGACACCATTCTGTATAAATCTGGCCCTTCTTCGGACATTGTTAACAAACCTCCAGACGAGCTTCAATGCCATACAACACTCCTTGCAGTGTTGTCAATTCAAGGTTCTTTATTATAAATTCAACTTTTACAACTATGACAACACACAGTATCACTGCGGCCCAATTAGGACACCATAGTGCCCTCAAAGCTCATAACAAAGCTAAGGACCCGGGAATTAAACACCTCCCTCTGCAACTGGATCCTGGACTTCCTGACGGGCCGCCCCAGGTGGTAAGGGTAGGTAACAACACATCTGCCACGCTGATCCTCAACACTTATTAAAGCATTGTTGGTTAAGGGCTTGTAAGTAAGTATTTTACTATAAGGTCTACACCTGTTGTAGTCGGTGCATGTGACAAATACAATTTAATTTGATTTGAAATGCATAATAGGGCTAGGATTTAGGGGTATATAGATTCACTCACGGAACGGTGGCCAATGTTCATTCGTTCGCCTCTTCCCGAGCAGGGTTCATTCGTTCGGCTCTAACCGTGCAGGGTTCAGCTCTTCCTACCGAGCAGGGGTCGTTAGTTGATGGCTGGTTTGGTCATCAATGGCAGGTTCAGTTGTCAGTGGCTGATGGCTGGGCGGTCTCTCATTCTACGCTGGTCCTGCTGGGTTGTAGCCTCTTGTAGCTGCGTCGGGCGTGTCCCCTGTATCTGTAAACATACAATTAGAGCATGTACTGGCCAACAGTTGGAGTCACAATCACATGCTGGAAATAAGCACCTTTCTTTTGATCACATTGTATGAGTTGTCTTTTTCCCACAGCAGGTGATTAGCGGAGAGGAGCAGCAAGGAGGTAGATGTCAGTCACTCGAGAGGTCCCCGGTCCAAATGGTGCACTGAAGGAAAGTTCCAGTTCCTTTTGACTCTAGTTCTGGGGTGTGTTTAGCAATTAGTTTGGGGAGGGAAGAGGTGATAAGGAATTGGCAACAGCTGTCTCAATATCACTTTAGTCCATGCCAATCTTTGGAATCACATCACAACATACAGTACAAGCAAGCAAAATAGTCCATGTGTTTCAATTTGATTTCACACGTGAGAATGTAAGGAATTAAGTGAAAGGCACTCGTTGTAAACAACACACAGCACACGTGATTAAAAGCCACTCATAATAGACATGATGTCAAAAAATAAGACATGCTGAAACGTAATATAAAGAGAATGGCAGTCTCTAGTTTAGTAAGTGTTTTGTGTGTATCTCTGTGTGGCTGAGTGCGAGTGTGTGAGTGTGTGGAGGGTGCTGGATGCTCTGCAGGGGTCTGCCATGTCCATCCAGCCGTGTCTGTGCACTGTAACGGAAAACTGTAATTTATACGGTAATTTTCGGTATTATCAACACTAAAATATTCAGAAATGTTTTACTGAAGCATACTGGGCGGGGAAAGATTTGTTCTATTTGTTCTATGTAATTTCATCCCACAGAATTCAGAACCATACCGTGTCTTTGGTGCGCCAAAGACCGTTTGACCATTAGTGGTTGCATGGTATTGTTGTTTAGGATCATTAACATATTTTGACATGTGCCTTGTAAGAGGCTATATTTGTTTCACCAGTGAGTGAGAATTCTGTATGAGTTTAACTGGTATGTGGTAGTAGTGCCCCATCAATTTATAATGTATAAGGGACAGATTGGAGTGGGAGCAAGTCTCTTTTAGTCTGTTTTGCCCTGCCAGTTTGGAAGGCTTTGTTAAGATCTCTAGAAATGCAAGTAATTTAAAACACCAAATATTCATTAATATGCTGTAATGTGTAAACACTATACCTAGCAGCCAACCTGCTTGCAACAATGCCTTGTAATTACAAAAAAATACTGTGAAGTACAAACCCATTCCTTCAATGAATTTAAATAATTCATCCATTCATTCCTTCATTTCAGTTACGGTACCATTTACTTTTTTTTACAGTATAATACAGTCGACTTTACGGTATTGTACTGTGTGTCATTAAACAGTACTTGCTTTGATACTGTATTTAGATTACAGTAGGTGTACTACAATATGAAAAACAGAATTTTACTTGCCACTGAGCTGCCTGTAAATTACTATCAAATTCACAGCAAACACTTTACAGTGTGAGTAGAACACCAGTGTGAGTCTATCTTGACTGCTGCTGTGTAAGCTAATATCTGTTCTCCCTTTCTGGATCTGAAACTGGGGGAAAGGTCCCAGAGTTACTGATGGCTTCACTGAGCCTGTGTGTGTGTTTGTGTTACTAATTCCCCTCCTCACTCACTCCCCTAAATCGCAGCAGTGTGTTCTGGATAGAGTTTCAAAATTCCGGGAACTTTCAATAAATTCCCTGGTTTTCCCGAAATGCCGGTTGGAGGATTCTCAGAATCAGAAGGGAATAAGCAAGAAATTCAGAATCTTTCAAGCAGTACTTCTGGAAAACCAGAGAATTTATTAAAAGTTCCTGGAATGTTGAAACCGTGGTTCTGGATTATCTAAGCAGCAGCGTTGTTGGAGTCAGCCAGCATACACACACACTCAAACACACACAGATAATTCAAGCAGGATGTCTGTCTCTGGTATGACATGAATTGGGCCTCTTTGCTCCTTGCCTCTGCAGGACATGGCAGAATTCTCTGGTGTTAAGTCAGATATTGTGAGATTAAGGTGCATATCACAAAATCTTAGGTAGGTCTGGGCAGGTCCCAGTTGAGCAACTCCACACAGTACATCAGCAAGAGACGGTTGCTCTCCTGGCATGACTCATTTACACAAACTATGAGGCCTGAACATGTCTGTCTGCTGATAGAGTTTATTAACCTGGTGTTTCATCACTCATGATGGCAGTTAGAAAATCTTGGCTCAGTTATCACAACATCCTCCCTCCACCTTTAACTCCCTTCTCTAACTCCTCTCTGAGAGAACAATACTCTCTTCCATGTCACAAGGGTTCACATTAGTTTATAACATGCATGATTTCTTCCCTGTTTGGAAAGGAACTTTAAACTCACAATAGACGCGATAAAGAGGTCAATTGAACTCGACCAAAACAATGTAATTACCATGGAAACGCGTGGGGGAAAGATCCCGTGTCTCCTCATTGCCCCACAGCAAAATGATCCTACATTTAGGCTATTGTTTATATGTGTATTTCACACTATGTTGAGGTCAAAATCAGAGTATAATGCTTGTAGAAAGTATTATTTACCTCAAATCTGAAATCCACAATAGAAGCTAGCCAGAAGCTATCCAGAAGCTAACCAGAAGCTAGCCAGAAGCTAATCAGAAGCTAACCAGGAGCTAGCCAGAAGCTAACCAGAAGCTAGCCAGTTTACTGGCTAACGTTAGTATTCAGCTAACCACGGTTTGTGGTCATCAGCTATCCTTTAGCTCGAAAAGCTATCGCCAGTTTTGTACAACGCGACTCAGACCAGAACATACCGGACCTATTTTCTCTCCATATCCCCGGATTTCTACCGCAAGCTATGGACATTTACACCTGGATCTTGCAGCTAGCTGCTATCCGTGTGACTATTGGCTAACGTCGATCCCGGAGCAAACATCAATTATTCCGGAGCTAGCCAGCTGAAGAGTTCCATCAGCCACTCCTGGGCTACAATCACCTATCCGGACCCGTTTTACTGCCGATGCGGAGCCCCACCGGGCCTTCATGACTGGACCACCGACGTTATCTGCCCGAGGGAGTTATCCAACTGGCCTCTCCGTCGCGAAGTTACCTGAACGCCCATCTGTGGCCCGCTAATCGTTAGCTGTCTTATCGGCTGCTATCTGAATAGGTCTATCGGACAATTTTTTCTTGGGTCACTATAACTATATCTATTTTGCCAATTGGATTGATCCCCTCTACCACACGGAACCCCATTAATCTACCGACGGAAACACACGAGGTGGCTAAAAACAGACCTCCATCCTTTGCTAGCTTGCTACCGATGGCCCGGCTAGCTGTCTGACTCGCCGTTACCCCAACCAACCTCACTATTCACTGGACCCTTATGATCACTCGACTAAGCATGCCTCTCCTTAATGTCAATATGCCTTGTCCATTGCTGTTCTGGTTAGTGTTTATTGGCTTATTTCACTGTAGAGCCTCTAGCACTGCTCATTATACCTTATCCAACCTTTCAGTTCCACCACCCACACATGCGATGACATCACCTGGTTTCAATGTTTCTAGAGACAATATCTCTCTTACCATCACTCAATACCTAGGTTTACCTCCACTGTATTCACATCCTACCATACCTTTGTCTGTACATTATACCTTGAAGCTATTTTATCACCCCCAGAAACCTCCTTTTACTCTCTGTTCCGGGCGTTCTAGACGACCAATTCTCATAGCTTTTAGCCGTACCCTTATCCTACTCCTCCTCTCTTCCTCTGGTGATGTAGAGGTGAATCCAGGCCCTGCAGTGCCTAGCTCCACTCCTGTTCCCCAGGCACTCTCTTTTGATGACTTCTGTAACCGTAATAGCCTTGGTTTCATGCATGTTAACATTAGAAGCCTCCTCCCTAAGTTTGTTTTATTCACTGCTTTAGCACACTCTGCCAACCCGGATGTTCTAGCCGTGTCTGAATCCTGGCTTAGGAAGACCACCAAAAATTCTGAAATCTCCATCCCTAACTACAACATTTTCAGACAAGATAGAACAGCCAAAGGGGGCGGTGTTGCAATCTACTGCAAAGATAGCCTGCAGAGTTCTGTCCTACTATCCAGGTCTGTACCCAAACAATTTGAACTTCTACTTTAAAAAATCCACCTCTCTAAAAACAAGTCTCTCACCGTTGCCGCCTGCTATAGACCACCCTCTGCCCCCAGCTGTGCTCTGGACACCATATGTGAACTGATTGCCCCCCATCTATCTTCAGAGCTCGTGCTGCTAAGCGACCTAAACTGGAACATGCTTAACACCCCAGCCATTCTACAATCTAAGCTTGATGCCCTCAATCTCACACAAATTATCAATGAACATACCAGGTACAACCCCAAAGCCGTAAACACGGGCACCCTCATAGATATCATCCTAACCAACTTGCCCTCTAAATACACCTCTGCTGTTTTCAACCAAGATCTCAGCGATCACTGCCTCATTGCCTGCATCCGTAATGGGTCAGCGGTCAAACGACCTCCACTCATCACTGTCAAACGTTCCCTGAAACACTTCAGCAAGCAGGCCTTTCTAATCGACCTGGCCGGGGTATCCTGGAAGGATATTGATCTCATCTCGTCAGTAGAGGATGCCTGGTTATTTTTTTTAAATGCCTTCCTCACCATCTTAAATAAGCATGCCCCATTCAAGAAATGTAGAACCAGGAACAGATATAGCCCTTGGTTCTCTCCAGACCTGACTGCCCTTAACCAACACAAAAACATCCTATGGCGTTCTGCATTAGCATCGAACAGCCCCCGTGATATGCAACTTTTCAGGGAAGCTGGAAACCAATATACACAGGCAGTTAGAAAAGCCAAGGCTAGCTTTTTCAAGCAGAAATGTTCTTCCTGCAACACAAACTCAAAAAAGTTTTGGGACACTGTAAAGGCCAATGAGAATAAGAGCACCTCCTCCCAGCTGCCCACTGCACTGAGGATAGGAAACACTGTCACCACCAATAAATCCACTATAATTGAGAATTTCAATAAGCATTTTTCTACGGCTGGCCATGCTTTCCACCTGGCTACCCCTACCCCGGTCAACAGCACTGCACCCCCCACAGCAACTCACCCAAGCCTTCCCCATTTCTCCTTCTCCCAAATCCAGTCAGCTGATGTTCTGAAAGAGCTGCAAAATCTGGACCCCTACAAATCAGCCGGGCTAGACAATCTGGACCTTTTCTTTCTAAAATTATCTGCCGAAATTGTTGCAACCCCTATTACTAGCCTGTTCAACCTCTCTTTCATGTCGTCTGAGATTCCCAAAGATTGGAAATCAGCTGCGGTCATCCCCCTCTTCAAAGGGGGGGGACACTCTTGACCCAAACTGCTACAGACCTATATCTATACCTTCTCCGCTATGCAATCTGGTTTCAGAGCTGGTCATGGGTTCACCTCAGCCACGCTCAAGGTCCTAAACGATATCTTAACCGCCATCGATAAGAATCAATACTGTGCAGCCGTCTTCATTGACCTGGCCAAGGCTTTCGACTCTGTCAATCACCACATCCTCATCGGCAGACTTGATAGCCTTGGTTTCTCAAATGATTGCCTCGCCTGGTTCACCAACTACTTCTCTGATAGAGTTCAGTGTGTCAAATCGGAGGGCCTGTTGTCCGGGCCTCTGGCAGTCTCTATGGGGGTGCCACAGGGTTCAGTTCTTGGGCCGACTCTCTTCTCTGTATACATCAATAATGTTGTTCTTGCTGCTGGTGAGTCTCTGATCCACCTCTACGCAGACGACACCATTCTGTATACTTCTGGCCCTTCTTTGGACACTGTATTAACAACCCTCCAGACGAGCTTCAATGCCATACAATGCTCTTAAATACAAGTAAAACTAAATGCATGTTCTTCAACCGATCGCTGCCTGCACCTGCCCGCCCGTCCAACATCTCTACTCTGGACGGTTCTGACTTAGAATATGTGGACAACTACAAATACCTAGGTGTCTGGTTTGACTGTAAACTCTCCTTCCAGACTCACATCAAACATCTCCAATCCAAAGTTGAATCTACAATTGGCTTCCTATTTTGCAACAAAGCATCCTTCACTCATGCTGCCAAACATACCCTTGTAGAACTGACCATCCTACCGATCCTCGACTTCGGCGATGTCATTTACAAAATAGCCTCCAATACCCTACTCAATAAATTGGATGCAGTCTATCACAGTGCCATCCGTTTTGTCACCAAAGCCCCATATACTACCCACCACTGCGACCTGTACGCTCTCGTTGGCTGGCCCTCGCTTCATACTCGTCGCCAAACCCACTGGCTCCAGGTCATCTACAAGACCCTGCTAGGTAAAGTCCTCCCTTATCTCAGCTCGCTGGTCACCATAGCAGCTGTAGCACGCACTCCAGCAGGTATATCTCTCTGGTCATCCCCAAAACCAATTATTCCTTTGGCCACCTCTCCTTCCAGTTCTCTGCTGCCAATGACTGGAACGAACTACAAAAATCTCTGAAACTGGAAACACTGATCTCCCTCACTAGCTTTAAGCACCAGCTGTCAGAGCAGCTCACAGATTACTGCACCTGTACATAGCCCATCTATAATTTAGCCCAAACAACTACCTCTCCTCTACTGTATTTATTTATTTATTTTGCTACTTTGCACCCCATTATTTCTATCTCTACTTTGCAAATTCTTCCACTGCAAATTTACCTGTCACGTTCGTCGTATGAATCGGACCAAGGCTCAGCGTGGTATGCGTACATTCTTTATTATAATAAGAATGAACACTGAACAAACTAACCAAAATAACAAAATGACACGTGAAGCTATACAAAATGAGTGCTGACAGGAAACTACACACCAAAGGGAAAATGGCTACCTAAATATGATCCCCAATCAGAGACAACGATAAACAGCTGCCTCTGATTGGGAACCATATCAGGCCACCATAGACATACAAATCACCTAGACCTACAAAAACCCTAGACATACAAAAAACCCTAGACAATACAAAAACTAACGTACCCACCCTAGTCACACCCTGACCTAACCAAAAAATTAAGAAAACAGAGATATCTCAGGTCAGGGCGTGACACTACCATTCCTGTGTTTTACTTGCTATATTGTATTTACTTCGCCACCACGGCCTTTTTTTTGCCTTTACCTCCCTTATCTCACCTCATTTGCTCACATTGTATATAGACTTATTTTTCTACTGTATTATTGATTGTATGTTTGTTTTATTCCATGTGTAACTCTGTGTTGTTGTATGTGTTGAACTGCTTTGCTTTATCTTGGCCAGGTCGCAATTGTAAATGAGAACTTGTTCTCAACTTGCCTACCTGGTTAAATAAAGGTGAAATAAATAAATAAAAGTATGGATGTCAACCCCAACACATGTTCATATCTTCATTGGTACCAATCAAATGCATTACAGTTAAAAATGACTTTGACTACCATCAACGATTTCTGTATGCTAACCAGCTTATACAAATAGCAGTTAGCATTTATCAGTCACTTCTTCTAAACCTGAAAAGGTTTGCAACGAAAACAGCCAAATATATCAAAATCGGACTTAAGTAACAACATTGTGGGTCTGTTACAATACATCAATCATGACAGATTTGACGAATATCCACTTAGTTATATCAGATTTGTTGAATGTGCACCAATCTGGTCAATGGAACATCTGCATTACCACATCTATGCTTGCCTACCATAACTCATTATATGACAAGAGCAATGGAGAAACAGATGCATTGTGCATAAATGTCCATCAAATAAAAATCCCACTGACAAGAATTGCAAGAATACTGTAAACTGTACGTAAAAATATTTACATTATGTTTCACATGATAAGATTCAAAGCATTATATCTTATTGGAGTTGTATAAATGTAAGGCACTTGCTTACTGAATCTATAATGATCCTTTTCTTTGAAAGCATAAATTCACCATTTTATATTGTTTACAAAGGCCAAGAAAGCATTTTAAAAAACAAAGAAAAATATATGGTATATACATGTTTTCTAAAAACAACCAACACCTGAAGAGTATTGGCTTAGTGGGAGTTTGGTTTTCTAATGCTGTCTTTGGTCTGATTGCTTTGGTCTGGTGGCTCGAGTCGACAAGGTGAAAATTCTGTCAATGTGCCCTTGAGAAAGGCACCCAAATTTGCTCCAGGGACGCCATACTACGATGGCTGAGCCTGTAAAACAACATTTCACTGCACCTAATCGGTGGATGTGACAATAAAATTCTAATATAAAAAAACGTCTAGAGATCTAGGATCAGTTTATAGCAGCTTACCCTCCCCATGTCCTAACCTTAAGCATAAGAGAGATGGACAAAGATCTGACCCTGTATCAGTGGAAAGGGGACCCCTCAGACTGGTTCCAGAGAATGACACGCTATGTTACCATGGCTCAGATACAGCACTGGCAGTTTGGGAGCAGTAATAGTGTAGAGATATTTAAACACTCCTCATTGGCCAACGGGAGGAGAGAGAGAAACAGGTCCTCCCATGGACAAAATAGAGGACACAAAGTAAGAGATGGACTCTCACTGAGAAAGATGCCCACGGAGCGCTTCTCATCTCTGTAGTCTTCTTCATGATTCTCTAGAGAATTAGATTGATACATTTTTCTTCTCTGTCTACCCAGCTTGCAATTCAGTTCAATTATCTTTCTCTCTCAGTCCTCTCTCATGTTGGCATCCTCTGCAGTTCTTTGGAGGCGGTGTTGTTGTCTGGACTCTTTACTCCGTTCACCACAGTGTATCTCTGTCCCGCCTGCTGGCCTTGTTGTCCTGCCCTATGTCTCAGGATGAGGAGAGAGAGCAGGAAGCAGATGAACGCTCCGCAAACAAACAACACCTGCAGTCCCAGGAACCTGGCCATTAAAGAGATGGAAACTGTAAATATCATACATCCAAGATATTATGAATACTCTATAACAAACCTGCGTCAAAATACATACTGTATGTCAAATACTTAAAAAAAATGAAGCTGTGGCTGATTTAGGTTGCCTGGTAAATTGGTCCCAAAAGTGCAATGGAATGGTCCCAAAAGTGCAAACTCTAAGTATGGCTGATATGGCTGACATGGAGGCATGAGTCATTGTGCAGGTGGAGGGTATATCTGCTGGTGCTTGCCTCTGTCTGAAGAGGTCCATGTTGTAGTAGTGACATGATGTGTTCCTCCCACACTTCTTCCCCCAGAGGATACAGGTGGTGTCTATGGCAATGCCGTACAGGACT
The DNA here is from genome assembly GCF_016432855.1 of Salvelinus namaycush. Lineage (NCBI taxonomy): Eukaryota > Metazoa > Chordata > Actinopteri > Salmoniformes > Salmonidae > Salvelinus > Salvelinus namaycush. The sequence goes on along the minus strand of NC_052318.1, from coordinate 31,935,319 downwards.
GGGGCAGGCAGGAATGCTGGAGACACACACATACACCAATTACAAATACACATCCATGTGAACACGCACACACAGACATGCATGCACACACGCACGTGCACACACATACACAATTGGCTGAGAGGCTGTGAGATGATTCTTCTGAGTGGCAGTGTTGATATGTGTCATTATCCCTGTAGAGATGTGTTTTCTGAGTGTACATGGTCCTGCTTCACGTCACCTAACAGGACAGCCAGAGAGGAATTTCGGGGATGGATTTTTGAAAAGGCATTTTTTCCAAGACGTTTTCTGTTCAAACCGTGGATGTCGAGCAGAAAGGTTGATCACTGTGAAAGTGAATCACTGTGCATTGGTCGTTTATCTACATTTCTTGGAATCCCGGCCAAAGATGTGATAGTGTGGCTGTCTGTGAAATGTTGATATAACTCACCCAGCATTCTGAAGAGCATGTACTGAACTCCCACAGCAAAAGACTTATCCTCTGTTCTCACTGTCCTGCAGGGGAGATAGAGGGAGAGAGCGAGAGAGAAGGAAAAAGTGAAGAAGAGGGTAAAGGGGATGAAGAGGAAAAGGATGGGAGCGGGTCAACATCAGTCACAGTAACCGTGCCAGTTCTGGCGTGAAGAAGTTACTGACCAGCTGGATGGAGTTTGCGTTTAGTTCAGAGTGAAACAGAACAGCTGAACGGATGCAGTAAATTATGTCAGACGTATCACACACACACACACACACTATATATATGTATATATCAATATGCAAAAACTACCCCCATCCACTTTATCTTGAAATCTTTGTTGTTGCATGTGCAGTTGCTGTCTGATAAATGAGAGTGACAGTGTGTGAAGAGTTGGTTAAACATCTATAGGTCATGTTTAGCGGACTGTCTAAGTGTTACCCAGTGAGGAAGCGGAAAGCTCTGTTCTTTATTCCCTTATTATGTTTGCTATCATCCCCACAGGCCCAATCATGCTGATCATAGACCAACCAACAGACACACACAGTGCGGACGTGTGTATGGTTTGTGTGTGTGTGTGTGTGTGTGTGTGTGGTTTGGGTCGGCTCAAACATGCTGAAACGAAGGAGGAATGCGTTTGAACCACCTGAGCCATCATGACGGATGATAATGTTATGATACAGTGGCAACTACTGCCTCAGGGCTAAGCAATAGAACTAGTGTCTGTGTCCCTGCAATAATAACTAAGGGAGTGCGTGAGAGAACTCAGATACCTCAGGCTTTACCATGCGGACACGACTGCACATGACTCTCTCTCTTTCTCTGTACGTAGGTGATTAGTGTGTGTGTTCATATGTGTGTGTGTGTGTGTGTGTGTGTGTGTGTGTGTGTGTGTGTGTGTGTGTGTGTGTGTGTGTGTGTGTGTGTGTGTGTGTGTGTGTGTGCTGTACCTCAGTATCATCATGTATGATGGCGTCTGTGAGAAGGATGCGATGAAGCAGGTGAGGGCAGAGAGAACCATAAAGGGCAAGAGGAGGTGTTCACAGTTGCTACCGCATGTCCCCGGCAACGCATGGGACCCGTTGATGCAGCCACAGTTTGTGTAGTTCTGTCAGAGAAAGAGTCACATGACATTAACCACCAGCCAATCACCATTGCATCTGGCAGTAACTGTTGACATAGTAGGTGTGAATGAGAATCACTCATCTCACAAAATAAAAGTACATTATCAAGAAACTGGCTTGATAGTCTCTCTGGCTTCAAGGCAAGGGAATATTCTTCTCCCGAGATTTGTATGGTGGTGGAGTGTGTGTGAGTATTCTAAATAATACTGAGTCTGGCTGGTAACCCTGTTTTCCATTGAGTAGACATCTGGCAGTAAAGCAGAAGTGAGGCCCCTTTAGAGCTCTGTATGTCTGACATGTCTACTTCCTGGAAATTTCTTCATGTTTCTTCATGTTTCTGCATGTTATGTGATTTAGTTTTCTCTCTGTGTTCTTTTTAACCTCAATATGATTGGCCTGGGAAAGTTAGGATTCAGCCTATTCATGAACAGGCAGGTGTAGTGGTTTACCAGGACTTTGATGGTGTTGTTGTCCTGTACTTTGGTCATGCAGCCTGCATGACAGGGTGATATGAACTCCACCCCGTCTGAGCCACACACCGGGTTAAAAGTCTCGGTCGGACAGGAGCACCCAGCTTTACACCCCAAGGAACCATTCTGTCTGAGAACAGAGGAAGAAGAAAGAGGAATGGTACCTGGTGGAGTTCACAATGGCAACTTAAGGCTTCAGTGCTGTTTTAAGGAGAGGTGATGGTAACCTACGTGGTGGGGTAGACGCCAGTGACACTCTGTGTGGAGCAGCCGAGGAGGAGGAGAGGCAGAGCGGTGAGCATACACATCAAGATGGCTGCCGTGCACATGAGGGCGGAGCCTCTAGTAGACATACTCAGCCTCCTCATCAGAGCCCCACCTAGCACGATGCCCAGCACCGCTAGAGGGATACTCACCCCACCTACAGGCACACAGAGGTTTCGCCTAAAATGACATACCCAAATCTAACTGCCTGTAGCTCAGGCCCTGAAGCAAGGATATGCATATTCTTGGTACCATTTGAAAGGAAACGCTTTGTAGTTTGTGGAAATGTGAAAGGAATGTAGGATAATATAACACAACAGATCTGGTAAAAGATAATACAAAGAAAAAACCAACCATTCTTTTGTATTTTTTTTTAACCATCATCTTTGAAATGCAAGAGAAAAGCCATAATGTATTATTCCAGCTCAGGTACAATTTAGATTTTGGCCACTAGATGGCATCAGTGTATGAGGATCGTTTAAGATTGATCCAATGAACCATTGCATTTCTGTAACAAAATGTTGTATCAAGACTGCCCAAATGTGCCTAATTTGTTTATTAATAAAGCATAACAGTCACTCCGATATAAGTTGTGAAAACATTCTAAGGTTGTGTTTTTTGCAGTCGCCCTGCACATCTCAGAAGTTAGATCTCAGAAGACAACATGGTTCTGGAGACATGAGCTCTGTGCTGCCTGCCTTTGAAAAAGAACCTGGAACGCAACCAGTGTTTCCCCTTACATAGGCAGGGTGGTTCCCCTCAGCCTAGCTCTGTTAACCCCCTCCTAATAATAGTTGGCCTTATTTTGTAGTCTTGTAAAATGTTGATATTGGCAGCTTCAGGTGCAAACGCTGGAGATTCTGCACCCTGCCAAAGAACTAAAACACTGGGGTAAAGGGAAAGTTAATCCCATCCAGATTTGACCCTGCTATAAACAGTAGTGGGCGGCAGGGGTTTGATTGCCTGTGCTCTGAGTCTTTGTCTTCTGGAATGATTACCTCCAGTTGCTCAATAGCAGTGTTTCTGTGGTAGAATTCCATGCTCTCTGTGCTATTCATAGACCCCTGGAGAGTTGGAGCATACTCTATTATTAATCTCAGCTAGTATTAAGTGTGTATATAATGTGATATTACCCATATTTCTTATTCCCATCAGACCCGAGTTAAATACACATGCCAAATACTTGAGTTTTGCAGATTTGATTTTAAAGTAATAACTCTCCATTGAGTGGAATTTTAATTTGGTCCATTGGTTCTATTTTTTCTTTATTAGACAAACCCTAACCGTAATCTAAATCAAGATGTTTCACAGAGATAACGAATAATGTCTCTCACCGATCATCATGTTGGAGAAGGAGGCAGTCTGGGTGAACTGGCGCTCTATGAACTTGGCCATAAAGGTGGCGAGGCCGGCTACCATCGCTGCCAGGTGGACCTGTGCCAGCACCACCAAAAGGTAGATGGGGTTCCGCAGGGTCCGCAGGGCGATACGAGGGAAACCTGGGAGAAAGAGGGGGAGGGAGGGGAGGGAGGGAGAGAGGGGCTAATGGCTAATGACCTCACTGCTTAAGACAATATTTACCACGGGGGTTGCAACAATAGAGGAAGAGAGAGGACACAATGTGACCACTTCTACTTTTTATATACTATCAGTATGTATATCAGTGACTGTCACCCTTAATGCCCTGTAGTCACCCATAGACACAGTGAAGAGAAACGGAAAGAAAACAGACGGATGTGGTTTTATAAAAGTGTCTCACTTTTGAGAAACTGTGTGAGGGTGAGTTCCTGGACGGGGTCTGGCAGTGGTTTCTTTTCCTCTTCTGCTCTGGGCTCTGTGACATCGCCTCCATTTTCCTAACCAGGGGAGAGAAAGAACCACACCGCAATTATGCGCTGTACCTGTATTACAACAGATTAGAGTTTGATCACGGCACAGCAAACATGTAATCCTGTCATTATTGCATTAACTCTCTAATAGCCTTTGTCAGGTCTAGGGAACATGATGTGGGAAAGAGAGAGTTTTGCCTACAAGATTGCTGATTGCGAAATGGTAACATTTAAAGTGTATGTAACAGTGCAGTGCACTCAAGTTACACGCCAAGCTTCAGAGCTTTTAAAGCCTTGGCCAGCATTCAAGAGACTGTGTGTGTGTGTTTGTGTGTGTGTGCGGCTATGCTATGCTATTGAGCAAGACCTGGCACAATGATTCTTCTTTGTGCCAGATGACTGATGAGCGAAACATGAACCAAAGACTCAACCTCTTTTGAAACATTCCCTTACAGAATGATAGATATCAGCCAGGACCTTATTCAACAAGGTCAAACCTCATCACTCTTTCTCTGAACCAAATTTTTCTATAAGAGAAGATTGTTCAACTTTCATTACATTTTCTAAGTTAATGCTTAATAAGACATAAAATCAATCAATCACAAATATATATCATGACTGTGACAACGTGTCAGCTTGTATCCCATACTACACCTCTTTGGGCATCTGCCGGGGGAAGAAGAGGTAGGGCAGGGAGGTGAGGAAGAGGAAGGAGGCTGCCACCAAGAAGCCTAGCCACCAGGCTCCCACCCAGCGAGGGTCTCCTCGCTCCAGACCTATCTGATCTGCAGATAGAAGAAAGACATGTTACTGTATTAGTGGCTAAGTAAAGTATTCAAAAATAATAAAATAACAATATTCAATCAACTATTCAATGAAATAACCAATGCAATCAAAGGTACTGTATGTTTTGAAGTGCACCCTGAGAACACTTCCTGGTTTAAAACGTTATAACCTTTTGACAAAATGTTGATATTAGGAAAGAAAGTAAATTTTTTTCCTTGGCATTTTTCAACAGAACATTGAATCTCTTTCTAACTTACAGCAGCTTCCAGGAAGAAGTCATATTCTTTTCCACTGTGAGAAACTCCACATTCATTCTGAATGACTAAAGTGAAAGACTGAGTGAATGAGGTCATACCAGATGTTCAGAGAGACCGAGATTCCAGTTAAGAACAAATTTTCCTCCAAAAAGGGAATAAGCTAATTTCTATCACAGAAATTCGTCTGATATCATGCACTTTTCTACAGAAGTAAATAACTATAGATATGCACCACACACGCCATACACACATGCACACACACGCACACACACATACATACTTCAGCAGGCATTTGAACAGTTTGAACATGTCCCCAATCACTAACGATGCTCTCACACCTTGATAAATGAGATGCATCAAACTGAAAGAACGAGTTCAATTACATGAAACTGGAAAGACAGGACACTGGTCCATGACCATGACTGGGGTAAATCCAGTTTCTGAGGTGTCTGAAGCTTGCAGGGAAAGCTGTGGTTCACACAGAATGAGGTGGATTGGAAAAGTCCTTGATGAAAATCTGCTCCAGAGCGCTCAGGTCCTTATGACTGGGGCGAAGGTTCACCTTCGAATAGGACAACGACCGTAAGCACACAGCCAAGACAACACAGGAGGGACTTCGGGACGAGTCTCTGAATGTCCTTGAGCGGCCTAGCCAGACCTGAAAATAGCTGAAAATAGCTGCAGCAACGCTCCCCATCCAACCTGACAGAGCTTGAAAGGATCTGCAGAGAAGAATGAGAAATACCCCAAATACAGGTGTGCCAATCTTGTAGCGTCATACCAAAGAAGACTCAAGGCTGTAATCGCTGCCAAAGGTGCTTCAACAAAGTACTGAGTAAAGGGTCTGAATACTTATGTAAATGTGATATTTCAGCTTATTATTTTCAATACATTTGCAAAAAAATCGAAAAAAATGTTTTTGCTTTGTCATTATGGGGTATTGTGTGTAAATCTATGAGAAAAAAAGAACAATTTAATACATTCTGGAATGAGGCTGCAACGTAACAAAGTGTGGAAAAAGTCAAGGGGTCTGATTACTTTCCCGATGCACTGTAAATGTTTGCCTGTTAGAATTCACAGGAGTGGAGTAAAGATAAGATGGTCGTTATCATCGACATTATTCCAGCTAGTCTCCATTAAACTCTGTTTATTAAAACACAATCACTCAGAGTTTTATTTCGGCTTGTAAAGGAAACTACAAGAGGAGGACCTCCAGAATGTATCATAACCGGCCGTGATTGGGAGTCCCATAGGGCGGCGCACAATTGGTCCTGCATCATCGGCCGGTGTAGGCCGTCATTGTAAATAAGATTTTTTTCTTAACTGACTTGCCTAGTTAAATAAAGGTTAAATAATAAATGTAAAAAAATGATTGCATGCACCTTGAAGTTGACCTGTAGCACACCTTAACACCAACCTTTGGTACATAACCCACCCAATATTGTATTCTAACCCTAACCCTAGCTTCATGTCCACATCCCGGTTCAATCCTAACCCTAGCCTCAACCACAACCCTAACCCATATCAGCTCCAGATGAGACACTCCTGACATATTGTGAACATCTGAGGACCTCCTGGGAGTGTGTGTGTGTGTGTGTGTGTGTGTGTGAGAGAGAGAGTGTGAGTGAATGAGTCAGTGAGTGAATGAGTAAGAGACCTGGCACATTTGGTTCCTTGGAAGTTGTGGGAACATGTGTTTTTTGGTTTCAGATTGGTTCCGGGAACGAAGCCCTAAGTTTCCTGACCGGTAAAACTGAACGTTTTTTAAACATTCTGAGAACTAAAGCTGTTTTTAAGTTGTAGGGAGGTTTTCCTGGGAGGTTTTAAAGCTCTGAGAATGGAAATGATCGTATTTAAAGGTAAATACAGTTCCTTCAGAAAATATTCACAAACCTCGGCTTTTTCCTAATTTTGTTGTGTTACAGCCTACACACAATACCCCATAATGTCAAAGTGGAATTATGTTTTTAGAAATGTTTACAAATTCATTAAAAATTAAAAGCTTACATGTCTTGAGTCAATAAGTATTCAACCCCTTTGTTATGGCAAGCCTAAACAAGTTGAGGGTTAAACATCTACTTAACAAGTTAAGTAGCTTGGACTCACTCTGTGTGCAATTATAGTGTTTAACATTATTTTTGAATGACTGACTACCTCATCTCTGTATACCTCATACATTGCATTTACTCTGCAATACTAATCGAAACCACAGATTGAAAAGAAGGAAACCCGTACAAAATATTCCAAAACATGCATCCTGTTTGCAAACAGGATGCATGTTTTGGAATATTTTTTATTCTGTACAGGCGTCCTTCTTTTCACTCCGTAATTTAGGTTAGTATTGTGGAGTAACGACAATGTTGTTGATCCATCCTCAGTTTTTTCCTATCAGGGCCATTAAATTGTTTTAAAGTCACCATTGGCCTCATGGTGAAATCCATGAGCGGTTTCCTTCCTCTCCGGAAACTGAGTTAGAAAGGACGTCTGTATCTTTGTAGTGACTGGCTGTATTGATACGTCATCCAAAGTGTAATTAATAACTTCACCATGCTCTAAGGGATATTCAATGCTTGCTTTTTTTTACCAATAGGTGCCCTTCTACCTTCTTCGCGAGACATTGGTAAACCTCGCTGGTCTTTGTGGTTGAATCTGTGTTTGAAATTCTCTGCTCAACTAAGGGACCTTACAAATAATTGTATGTTTGGGGTATAGAGATGAGGTAGTCATTCAAAAATCATTCTGAAAAACACTATTATTGCATATTATTGCAAATATACATGTATAGAGTGAGTCCATGGAATTTATTTTGTGACTTGTAAAGCATATTTTTACTCCTGAACTTATTTAAGCTTGCTATATCTTTTGTTTAAGTTTTTTATTGAACCTTTATTTAACGAGGCAAGTCAGTTAAGAACAAATTATTATTTACAATGATGGCCTACCAAAAGGCAAAAGGCCTCCTGCGGGGGTGGGGGCTGGGATATTTTTTTTTTATATAGGACAAAACACACATCACGACAAGAGAGACACCACAACACTACATAAAGAGAGACCTAAGACAACAACATAGGATGGCAGCAACACATGACAACACAGCATGGTAGCAACACAACATGCAACAACATGGTAGCAAAACAGCATGGCAGCAGCACAACATGATAGCAGCACAAAACATGGTTCAAACATGATTGGGCACAGACAACAGCACAAAGGGCAAGAAGGTAGACAATAATACATCACGCGAATCAGCCACAACTGTCAGTAAGAGTGTCCATGATTGAGTCATTGAATGAAGAGACGGAGATAAAACTGTCCAGTTTGACTGTTTTTTGCAGCTCGTTTCAGTCATACTGTATCAAAGTGGTTGAATACCTATTGACAAGACATTTTAGCTTTTCAATTTTAATTAATTTCAAGCAGAATTCCACTTTGACATTATGGGGTATCATATCTCAAATCTCAATTTAATCAATTTTAAATTCAGGCTATAACACAACAACATGTGGGAAAAAGTCAAGGGGTGTGAGTACTTTCTGAAGGCACTGTAGAACTTACAGAAAGTGTCACAGTATGATGCATTTTGTGTATGTGCTCACCTTTGGACATCTTGTCGATGTCGACATAAAAGCGCAACATGAAGGAGCCCATCATAAAGCCAAAAGCAGGACCAATAGACGTGACAGCCAGGAGGATGCCTGCAGGGGGGAACCACAGTCAGACATGTCACCCCTGTTGTGGGATCAATACAGTGACACGGAAAAGACTGCTTATCGTTTAGTTTCTCCCCAGATCATACTTCGAAGTTGATGAAAAGAAAATGAAAGACTGCCCATTGTTTGCTGATCTCAAGTATCATTTTATCATATAGATTGACATGACATGACACACACTTGACATGAAACAGCCTTGAGAGCAGCAAAACAATGATTGGATACAAAACATTCACTTTAGTTTCATTACTATTTTTCCACATCCTGCACCAGGGTTATGTGTGAAATTCCTAATCTAACTCCTTCTAATGTCCCTGCAAGTTCTCAGAATTGGAGGGGATTGAGTGGAGCCCAAAATTGCGGGAACGTTAGAGAAGAATGGTGCAACTCTCCATTTAAAAAAAACAACAGTGATACTATTGATTCCTAGTTAAAAACCTAAAAGACCTGCATCAGAATGTGTATTTCCTGTATTCCAAAAATTCCCTGTTTCCCAGTCACTCCCAGTGCTCATACCGAGGTAGAGAGGAGAGTTCCTCTTGCTGGCATAGTCATCAATGTAGGAGATTCCGAAGGGTTGGATGGGAACGCCGCCGATTCCCAGGAGTAGCTGTCCTAGGAGCAGGAGTGGGAATACTCCCTGCTGGGAGTGACTCTCTTGCTGAGTGCAGCTATGATTGGACAAGGTTGATTGGAAAGAGCTCTCTAATTGGCAGAGGCCAGAGTCGTCATCCTTGGATTCTATTGAACACAGGTAGAGGTAGGAAGGAGTTAAGAGTTAGGTGATGACTACTATTTTTGTTTTGAGATTCAAACAAATATATGTATGTACTGTATGTGTGTGTGTGTATGTGACTTACCGCTGATGTGGTCTGTGTACTGGTAGGGGCCACTGATGAAATGAGGCATGGCCATTATCAGAGCAGCCAGACTGACCACCAGTGCCCCTCCACCAATGAACCGTGGTCTGTGGACACGGCTACCAAAGAAACTAACAAACACTATCAGGACTATGTTCCCCACCTACACACACACATAAACACACACACACAGAATCATGAGCACAACACACTCACACAAACAAACACAACCATTAACACACTCATGTGCCCACTCTCACATGTAAACATTTAAAGTATACAATTTTTTCATATATAAATACAAATAATAATCTGAACCTATATGGATCTGGAATTTCTCAGTCAATCTTCCTGTTATCTTGATCAGCCCAAAATAGTGGTGGGATAGGGTCAGGGTTAGGTTTAGGCTTACCTCATTGAAGGATGCCAAGATGCCAGACTTCTGGCTAGAGAAGCCATAGCGTCTCTCTATGGTGGAGATGGAGCTCTTCAGATATCCAGACACCAACAGCTGGGCCAGCTGGAGCATGCCATGGCACAGCACAAATAACTAGAGGAGAGACAGGAGAGAGAGGATAGACAGGGAAGGGAGAGAGAGAGGAAAACCATGGTATATATTTGTTTATGGTTTCATCAGTATGCAGACAGACTGTAGATACATGAAGTGTATTAAAAATATTGTTCCCAGCTTACTCTAAGTAGTAAATAATATGATCTGATCAATGAACTACAGAGAGCTCAAATGTCTGATTTAAATATTCAGGAGAACTTCTTGTTCCCTACGGGGCACTACATCTAGTTGCACATTTGACACCTTTAAAGCTTCTTAGTGATCCCTTCCCGCTCAGATCCCAGTAACAGGATTGATTTGACAACATCCAGTGAAATTGCAGCGTGCCAAATTCAAGAACAGAAATACTCATAATAGAAATTCACAAAACATACATGTATAATACATCAAAATAAAGCTTAACTTCTTGTTAACCGAGCCGCAGTGTCAGATTTCAAAAAGGCTTTACAGTGAACGCAGACCATGCGATTATCTGAGGACAGCACCCCGCATACAAACACATGAAAGTAATATTTCAACCAGCCAGGTGCGACACAAAACTCAGAAATAACGATATAATTCATGCCTTACCTTTGAAGATCTTCTTCTGTTGGCACTCCCAAATGTCCCAGAAACATCACAAATGGTCCTTTTGTTCGATAAATGTCTTCTTTATATCTCCAAAATGTCAATTTATTTGGCACGTTCGATTCAGAAAATATACCGGTTCCAACTCGCCCAACATGACTACAAAGTATCTAATAAGTTACCTGTAAACTTGGTCCAAACATTTCAAACAACGTTCCTAATCCAAACTTAGGTATCGTAAAACATAAATAATCGATACAATTTAAGACGGGATAAACTGTGTTCACATGGAAAGAACAGGGCTACTTCTTCATTTCTCAAAGGATAAACATCATCCAATTTCTAAAGACTGTTGACATGTAAGTGGAAGCCATAGGAACTGCAACCAGATTCCTTAGCATAGAAAACTAATGGAAAACAGATTGACCTCAAATTTTTTCCCCCCTGGATGGATTGTGCTCGGGGTTTCGCCTGCCAAATCAGTTCTGTTATACTCACAGACATTATTCAAACAGTTTTATAAACTTCAGAGTGATTTCTATCCAAGTCAATTAATAATGTGCATATCCTAGCTTCTGGGCCTGAGTATCAGGCAGTTTACTTTGGGCATGCTTTTCATCCGGAGGTGAAAATACTGCCCCCTATCCCTAAGAAGTTTGTAAAGAAAGTATGTAATGCAACAAAACATATTGCTACAGTAGTCAAGAGGGTCTGGAGGCCTATGAGTAACTTTATGAGGATTTTCACAACCAGAGCAAAATCTTTTACATATAGTACCAGTCAAAGGTTTGGACACAGCTATTCATTCAAGGGTTTTTCTTTATTTTTACTATTTTCTACATTGTATAATAATAGTGAAGATATCAAAACTAGGAAATAACACATATGGAATCATGGAGTAACCAAAAAAGTGTTAAACAAATCAAAATATATTTTATATTTGTCAAAGTAGCCACCCTTTGCCTTGATGACAGCTTTGCACACTTAGCATTCTCTCAACCAGCTTGAGAGTTCCCACACGTACTGAGCGCTTGTTGGCTGCTTTTCCTTCACTCTGCAGTCAAAGTCATCCAAAACCATCTCAAATGGGTTGAGGTCGGGTGATTATGGAGGCCAGGTCATCTGATGCAGCACTCCATCTCTCTCCTTCTTGGTCAAATAGCCCTTGCACAGCCTGGAGGTGTGTTGGGTCATTGTCCTGTTGAAAAACAAATGATAGTCCCACTAAGCGCAAACCAGATGGGTTGGCATATCGCTGCAGAATGCTGTGGTAGCCATGATGGTTAAATGTGTCTTGAATTCTAAATATATCACTGACAGTGTCACCAGCAAAGCACCCCCACACCTCCTCCTCCATGCTTCATGCTGGGAACCACACATGCGGAAATCGTCTGTTCACCTACTCTGCATCTCATAAAGACACGGTGGTTGAAACCAAAAATCTCAAATTTGGACTCATCAGACCAAAGGACAGATTTCCACCGGTCTAATGTCCATTGCTCGTGTTTTTTGGCCCAAGCAAGTCTCTTCTTATTATTAGTGTCCTTCAGTAGTGGCAGCAATTCGACCATGAAGACCTGATTCACGCAGTCTCCTCTGAAGAGTTGATGTTGAGATGTGTCTGTTACTTGAACTCTGTGAAGCATTTATTTAGAACGCAATTTCTGAGGCTGGTAACTCTAATGAACTTATCCTCTGGAGGTAACTCTGGGTCTTCCTTTCCTGTGGCGCTCCTCGTGAGAGCCAGTTTCATCATAGCGCTTGATGGTTTTTGAGACTGCACTTGAAGAAACTTTCAAAGTTCTTGAAATTTTTTGAAATTGACTGGCCTTCATGTCTTAAAGTAATGATGGACTGTCGTTTCTCTTTGCTTCTTTGAGCTGTTCTTGCCATAATATGGACTTTGTTTTTACCAAATAGGGCTATCTTCTGTACACCCCCCCTACCTTGTCACAACCCAACTGATTGTCTCAAACGCATTAAGGAAAGAAATTCCACAAATTAACTTTTAACTTCTCTAGGGTAGGGGGCAGCATTCGGAATTTTGGATGAAATGCATGCCCAAATTAAACTGCCTGCATCTCGGGCCCAGAATATATGATATGCATATAACTGGTAGATTTTGATAGAAAACACTCTAAAGTTTCCAAAACTGTTAAAATAGTGTCTGATTTGGCAGGCAAAAACCTGAGAAAAATCCATTCAGGAAGTAGTTTTCTTTTGGTTTTGTAGTTTTCTATTCAATGCCAATACAGTATCCATTGACTTAGGACTCAAAATGCAGTTCCTATGCCTTCCACTAGATGTCAACAGTCTTCAGAAAATGTTTCAGGCTTGTATTCTGAAAAATTAAGAAGTAAGAGCAGTCTGAATGAGTGGACCCTGCCGTGTCACAGAGCTTTTTCCTGCGCAAGACCGAGAGAGTGCGTTTCGTGTTTACATTTTATATTGACAACGTTATTGTCCGGTTGAAATATTATTGATTATTTAGGCTAAAAACAACCTGAGGTTGAATATAAACATCGTTTGACATGTTTCTATGAACTTTACGGATACAATTTGGATTTTTTTGTCTTCCTGTTTTTACTGCGTTTTAGCCTGTGGATTACTGAAGAAAACGCGCAAACAAAACGGAGGTTTTTGGGTATAAAGATACTTTATCGAACAAAATGAACATTTATTGAGTAAATGAATGTCTGCTGATTGCAACCATATGTAGATCATCAAAGGTAAGGGATTAATTTTATCTCTATTTCTAAATTGTGTAACTGTTCTAGCTGGCTGGCTACTGTTTGTAATGATTTGTTTAGTGGGCTATGTTCTCATAATCGTAATGTATGCTTTCGCCGTAAAGCATTTAACTTCTTTGGGATAGGGGGCGCTATTTTCACTTTGGGAAAAAATCGTGCCCAATTTAAACGGCCTCGTGCTCTATTCTAGATCGTACAATATGCATATTATTATTACTATTGGATAGAAAACACTCTCAAGTTTCTAAAACCGTTTGAATTATATCTGTGAGTAAAACAGAACTCATTTTGCAGCAAACTTCCTGTCAGGAAGTGAAAAATCTGAAATCGAGGCTCTGTTCCAGGGCCTTCCTATTAATTTGCTTGAAATCTATGGATATACATGCACTTCATACGCCTTCCACTAGATGTCAACAGGCAGTGGGAGGTGGAATGGGGTGTCTAGCTTGATCTGAGGTCGAACAAGAGCTCTTGGAATGACGTGACCCCAAATTTCCTTTGTTCAGCAAGGCGCGGGAAGGAACCCTGGATTGCCTTCTGAAAAGCTTTCGGTATAGACGGCTAATATCTCCGGCTTTGATTTTATTTGATACATGTGATAATATCATCGTAAAGTATGTTTTTTCAATATAGTTTTATCAGATTATTGAACGTTTATTGGGAGTTTTGGCGTTTTCCGTTCTCTGCGTTTGGTGAAGATGGACAACTTCGCACCACTTGGCTAGCTTTGGTTGCTAATTCGACAGGAGAAGAGGACATTCTAAAACCAAACAACGATTTATTCTGGACAAAGGACTCCTTGTACAAGATTCTGATGGAAGAACATCAAAAGTAGGAACCATTTATGATGTTATTTCGTATTTCTGTGGAAAATGTTTAGTACTATTTTCCGCCCTCATTGCAGGCGCTGTCTCGCTATAACGTAAGCTGTATGTCGTAATAAAGTTATTTTTAGAATTCTAACACGGCGATTGCATTAAGAACTAGTGTATCTTTCATTTGCTGTACAACATGTATTTTTTAGTAAAGTTTATAACGAGTTCTTTGATTAGATTAGGTGAGTGTCAGAAATATATCTGGATAATTTTGTGCAGTTTGGCTACGTATTCACATTGTAAAACCACGATTTGTACCGCTAAATATGCACATTTTCGAACAAAACATATATGTATTGTGTAACATGATGTTATAGGACTGTCATCTGATGAAGTTTGTCAAGGTTAGTGAATAATTTTATATCTTTTGCTGTTTTTTTGTGATCGCTACCTTTGGGGTGAATGAATGCGGTTGTGTGGTTGGCTATTGTGGTACGCTAATATAATGCTATATTGTGTTTTCGCTGTAAAACACTTAAAAAATCTGAAATATTGGCTGGATTCACAAGATGTTTCTTTCATTTGCTGTACACCATGTATTTTTCATAAATGTTTTATGATGAGTATTTAGGTATTTCACGTTGCTCTCTGTAGTTATTCTTGCTGCTTCGGTGCTATTTGTGATTGTAGCTGCAATGTAAAACTATGATTTATACCTGAAATATGCAAATTTTTCGAACAAAACATAGATTTATTGTATAACATGTTATAAGACTGTCATCTGATGAAGTTGTTTCTTGGTTAGTGACTAATTCTATCTCTATTTGGGGGTTTTGTGCAAGCTACCTGTGCTGTGAAAGAAATGTCTGTGCTTTTTTGTATTTGGTGGTGAGCTAACGTAAATATACGTGGTGCTTTCGCTGTAAAACATTTAAAACATCGGACGTGTTGGCTGGATTCACAAGATGTTTCTTTCATTTGCTGTACACCATGTATTTTTCATAAATGTTTTATGATGAGTATTTAGGTATTTCACGTTGCTCTCTGTAGTTATTCTTGCTGCTTCGGTGCTATTTGTGATTGTAGCTGCAATGTAAAACTATGATTTATACCTGAAATATGCAAATTTTTCGAACAAAACATAGATTTATTGTATAACATGTTATAAGACTGTCATCTGATGAAGTTGTTTCTTGGTTAGTGACTAATTCTATCTCTATTTGGGGGTTTTGTGCAAGCTACCTGTGCTGTGAAAGAAATGTCTGTGCTTTTTTGTATTTGGTGGTGAGCTAACATAAATATACGTGGTGCTTTCGCTGTAAAACATTTAAAACATCGGACGTGTTGGCTGGATTCACAAGATGTTTATCTTTCATTTGCTGTATTGGACTTGTTAATGTGTGAAAGTTAAATATTTCAAAAAAATATTTTTTGAATTTCGCGCGCTGCCTTTTCAGTGGAATGTGGGGGCTAGACAGGTTAAAAAATCTGACACCGTGGTTGGATTCACAAGCAGTTCATCTTTAACCTCTTGGAACTATAGGGGGTGCTGTTCCGCATTAGCATATTTGGGTCTCCAAATTAAACTGCCTCGTGCTAAATTCTTGATCGTACAATATGCATATTATTGTTATTATTGGATAGAAAACACTTTATAGTTTCTATAGCCGTTGGAATTTTGTCTCTGAGTGGTACAGAACAATATCTACAGCACTTTTCATGACAGGGGTCAGATTTCAGAAATTTTTACCCCTGATCTGGAGTCTGTTTTTAAGGCGACAGTGAATGCTATGAAGAAACCGACACTGCCTACGTCTTCCTCTGGGTGTCTGTACGTCATCACGTTTTGAATGGAATCGATTGCACAATCCCAGCCCATATAAAACCACAAAACGTGGGAGTACACTCTCTTTTGTTCGCGCGTCACAAGCGGGATGGACATCGGACTTGCCTCATTCCAAATCGTTGTTTAACCAGTAATATTTCTCTGGTCATGTTTTTACTCGTTATAGTTGTTAAAAACATCATAATGTAGTTAATTTGAACCGTTTTATAGCAATTTATATCCGTTTAGTGCGATTCTGAGGAATTTCTTTGTCGTGCACTTTTTAGCTTTGGGAACGTTTCGGGGGTCTCGGTCGTTGGTAGTGGACATTTCGAAGGACAGAGGACATCTATCGACCAAAAGAAATTTATAACATAGAAAGGATACATTGCCCAAGAATCTGATGGAAGAACAGCTCAAAGTAAGCAATATTTAATATGATAAATCGTTGTTCTGTCGAAATATTTTAAACGCATATTTCGCCATTTTGTTTGGTATAGCTTCACTTGGCGAACCCTGTATTGAAAAGTAAGGATAATTTTAAAAATGTAAGTCAGCGGTTGCATTAAGAACTAATTTGTCTTTCGATTCCTGTCAACTCTGTATTTTTTAGTCAAGTATATGATTAGCTTTCGATTAAACTAGATCACTCTGAAAGCTGACGTCCCTCATTTTGATGCTTGAGTTGTGACTATTTCCATTGTATAACCACGGTTTTGTATGGCTAAATATGCACATTTTCGAACAAACTGTATATGTATGTTGTAAAATGATGTTACAGGAGTGTCATCGGAAGAATTCTGAGAAGGTTAGTGAAAAAATTAATATATTTTGGCGATGATAACGTTATAGCTCCCTTTGCCTTGAATTCATGCTCTACTAACGTTTGCACATGTGGTATGCTAACTTATCGATTTATTGTGTTTTCGCTGAAAAACGCTTAGAAAATCTGAAATATGGTCTGAAATCACAAGAACTGTGTCTTTCCATTGCTATGCTTTGTCTATTTTTATGAAATGTTTTATGATGAGTAAATTGGTCATACACGTTGCTCTATCTAGTAATTCTAGTCGATTTGTGATGGTCGGTGCAATTGTAAACTGTGATTTCTACCTGAAATATGCACTTTTTTCTAACAACACCTATCCTATACCATAAATATGTTATCAGACTGTCATCTGATGAGTTTTTTTCTTGGTTTGTGGCTATCAATATCTTAGTTTAGCCGAATTGGTGATAGCTAGTGGTGGAGAGAGAAAATGGTGGACAAAGAAAGATGGTGTATTTTGCTAACGTGGTTAGCTAATAGATTTACATATTGTGTCTTCCCTGTAAAACATTTTAAAAAACAGAAATGATGGGTTTATTCACAAGATCTGTATCTTTCATCTGGTGTCTTGGACTTGTGATTTAATGATATTTAGATGCTACTATTTACTTGTGAAGCTATGCTAGCGATGCTAATCAGTGTGGGGGGGGGTGGGGGGTGATCCCGGATACGGGGTTGAGAGGCGGTAAAAGTTAAACCTATGTAAAATATGTTTTGTTTTCTGAATTTTTATAATGAGTATTTCTGTATATGAATTTGGCGCCCACCAGTTTCACTGGCTGTTGAAGAGGTGGGACGCTACCGTCTCACGTGCCCAAGAGAGGTTAACAAGGCATACCAGTCAATTGAAATGCATTCCAGGTGACTACCTCATGAAGCTGGTTGAGAGAATGCCAAGAGTGTGCAAAGCTATCATCAAGGCAAAGGGTGGCTACTGTAAAAAATCTAAAATCTAAAATGTTTAAAACTTTTTTGGTTACTACATGATTCCACATGTGTTATTTTATAGTTTTGATATCTTCACTATTACTCTACAATGTAGAAAATAGTACAAATAAAGAAAAACACTTGAATGAGTAGGTGTCACACCCTGATCTGATTCACCTGTCTTTGTGTTTGTCTCCACCCCCCTCCAGGTGTCGCCCATCTTCCTCATTAACCCCAGTGTACTTATACCTGTGTTCTCTGTTTGTCTGTTGCCAGTTTGTTTTGTTTCGTCAAGCCTACCAGCGTCTTTGTCTGTGCTCCTGGCTGGCTCTAGTTCCTGGTTTCCTGGTTTTGACCATTCTGCCTGCCCTGACCCTGAATCTGCCTGTCGTTCTGTAACTTGCAATACCACCCTGGATTACTGAACTCTGCCTACCCTGAGCCTACCTGCTGTTCTGTACCTTTCGGACTCTGCTCTGGACTACTGACCTCTGCCGGCCCTTGACCTGTTGTTCTCCTGCCCCCTTGTTTGAGTAATACACTTTTGTTACTTCAAAACTGTCTTCATCTGGGTCTTCTCCTGAGCCTTGCCAGTAGGTGTGTCAACTTTTGACTGGTACTGCACCTGTAGTACAAGCGTCCTATCCCTCAACTTTATTTAAAGTAATTCTTAATTTGCTGAGGTACAGTTTTATTGTAATACAAGTGCATTCATGAGGCAGTAGACTCATAAAACAGTGTAGTTAAAAGAGACACACAGAAGCATTTATGTGGTGTTATGATATGGGGTAAGGTTAGTGTTAGGACAGACTTTCCCTGGTTTAGGGAAAGGGGGATACCTTGTCAGTTGTACAACTGAATACATTCAACTGAAAATGTCTTCTGCATTTAATCCAACCCCTCTGAATCAGAGGTGCGGGTGTCTGCCTTAATCAAAATCCAAATCTTCAGCGCCCAGTGGGTTAACTGCCTTGCTCAGAACAACAGATTTTTACTTTGTCAGCTCGGGGATTTGATCCAGCAAACTTTTGGTTACTGGCGCAATGCTTTAACCACTAGGCTATTTATAAGCACATGTACTGCCAATAAAAGTTATTGTCAGTCAGAGTACCAGCTTGGAGTCGTGAGGCTGCTGGTTGGTGGCCATGAGGCCTTTAGTTTGGTTTTGTTTCTTTACTTTGGGCATGCTGTTTGTTTTCTTTTTGTATTTATTGTCAACATCTGCGCAAATCAACAATCTGTTTGGACTGCCCAACCAAGAGGTCAAGAGAGACAGAGCTGGCCCTGGACCAAGCTAAGGTTGCTGTCTCCCTGGGCACATGTACATTCAACAACTACGCACATAAACTGATTTCTCAAAAATAAACATCCTCTCACTGTCAACTGTGTTTCTTTTCAGCAAACTTAACATATGTAAATATTTGTATGAACATAAGATTCAACAACTGAGACATAAACTGAACAAGTTCCACAGACATGTGACCAACAGAAATGGAATAATGTGTCCCTGAACAAAGGGGGGTTCAAAATCAAAAGTAACAGTCAGTATCTGGTGTGGCCACCAGCTGCATTAAGTACTAAAGTGCATCTCCTCCTCATGGACTGCACCAGATTTGCCAGTTCTTGCTGTGAGATGTTACCCTACTCTTCCGTCAAGGCACCTGCAAGTTCCCGGACATTTCTGGGGCGAATGGCCCTAGCCCTCACCCTCCGATCCAACAGGTCCCAGACGTGCTCAATGGAATTGAGATCCGGGCTCTTTGCTGGCCATGGCAGAACACTGACATTCCTGTCTTGCAGGAAGTCACGCACAGAACGAGCAGTATGGCTGGTGGCATTGTCATGCTGGAGGGTCATGTCAGGATGAGCCTGCAGGAGGATGTCTTCCCTGTAACGCACAGCGTTGAGATTGCCTCCAATGACAACAAGCTCAGTCCGATGATGCTGTGACACACTGCCCCAGACCATGACGGACCCGCCACCTCCAAATCGATCCCGCTCCAGAGTACAGGCCTCGGTGTAACGCTCATTCCTTCAACGATAAACGCGAATCCGACCATCACCCCTGGTGAGACAAAACCGTGACTCATCAGTGAAGAGCACTTTTTTGCCAGTCCTGTCTGGTCCAGCGATGGTGGGTTTGTGCCCATGGGCAAAGTTGTTGCCGGTGATGTCTGGTGAGGACCTGCCTTACAACAGGCCTACAAGCCCTCAGTCCAGCCTCTCTCAGCCTATTGTGGACAGTCTGAGCACTGATGGAGGGATTGTGCGTTCCTGGTGTAACTCGGGCAATTGTTGTTGCCATGCTGTACCTGTCCCGAAGGTGTGATGTTCGGATGTACCGACTCTGTGCAGGTGTTGGTGCACGTGGTCTGCCACTGCGAGGACGATCAGCTGTCCTTCCTGTCTCCCTGTTGCGCTGTCTTAGGCGTCTCACAGTATGGACATTGCAATGTATTGCCCTGGCCACATCTGCAGTCCTCATGCCTCCTTGCAGCATGCCTAAGGCACGTTCACGCAGATGAGCAGGGACCCTGGGCATCTTTCTTTTGGTGTTTTTCAGCGTCAGTAGAAAGGCCTCTTTAGTGTCCTAAGTTTTCATAACTGTGATCTTAATTGCCTACCGTCTAAGCTGTTAGTGTCTTAACGAATGTTCCACAGGTGCGTGTTCATTAATTGTTTATGGTTCATTTAACAAGCATGAGAAACAGTGTTAAAACCCTTTACAATGAAGATCTGTGAAGTTATTTGGATTTTTCCGAATTATCTTTGAAAGACAAGGTCCTGAAAAAGGGACGTTTCTTTTCTTGCTGAGTTTAGATGCACATCTTCAATTCGGTTACAGACCAGTTAACTAGGCCTAAGACCCCTAGACTTAGCGAGTGCAACAATATTAGCAGGCTAGTTAATCGGTTTCATAAGTGTCTAGAAGCTTTCCCATGCATACCCCATTCAGAGGACATGTTTATGTGTTTCTAAATCTGGAAACAATACAAGGATGTGCTAAAAACACCAGGAAACACAACCCCAGCTGGGACTATAGAGGAAAATCACAGTACGGGATGCCAAAACATCAATGTTTTCACTACAGTAAGAAATAAACTAAAATACAGATCGTAAAATAAGGAAGATTCACTCCCTTTCCTCTCTGAAGATTTTTTTTCTCCAGTCCCAAAACATATCCTGTCAATGAAGGTAGGTTAATTTCCTTACTGTTAGCATGCTAGCATGCTCCTCTAACCCCATGAGGTCATCATGTCTGGACTCCTGAACAGCAATCTGTAGACACAGATTTTACCTCACTTCCTAGTATTGTCTCAGTTCTGTGACAGCACGACCCATAAATCAGACCGATACATTACTTGGGCTTATTCGACATTACAGATTATCCTCAAATCAGCTTGCAACCTAAATAGCTACTCATTATTATTTGTAGATCAATCAGTCAGTCAGTTACATTTTACCCACAAAGTATTGCAGATTTGATGCTCTCTAACATGGCCACTAACTGAGAGTTGGGAGTAATGATGAGAGGTGAGACAGGTAGATGAGGTGATAGACAGGAGCAGTATGTAATATTTAAGACATATTAGATTTCTTGGTGTTTTGTTAAAAGACCCTGCTTAGAAACACCTAAAATTGCCTAGTATTGCTTTTTACCTTTTCATAATCCAAATAGCATCAGTTGCAGCAAGGATGTGAAGAGGTTTTGTCTTGTTAATGTTTTTGCTATTGTCAACCTCGCAAACAAGAACCAATCATTTAGGAAGTTGTACACAACAGCAACAGCCAGACGGTAAAATGCTAATTAGCAGCATCACGTGGCGTTCTAAAAAGTATGTTACTCTCATGGATTTCTATTCCTTTGCTACTTCTGGTATTGAATTGACATTTGGAGCTAGTTGCAGGTGAAAATGATACATGTAACTCTTGAGCCTACCTTGATGCTGTTGAAGGGGCCCCTGCTTCTTGAGGGAGGCGTCGACCTCTGTGAATCAGAGTTCAGCTGGAGGTCGCTGGCTGTCATATCTGCAGAGACGGAGGAGGAAGCGAGACATCACACTCGCTAGTTTTTTCTGGTTCATATACTGCCAATGAACTAAGCAGAACAGACCCAGCTGCTAACGCATTGGTGCCGATGGAAGAGTCACCCCCTTAAGCAGACTGAAACTGACCATTTTTTCTAATGGTTAACGGCCTGAGTAGGATATCTTAATTTATCCACCGTTGTTGATACCTGTCTGTCACACTTGCCCAACTTACTGATCCGACCCAGGGAATATAAACAATTATTGTAATGTTTACACTTTTGAAAGTCTCTCACCCTATCACACAATGTTATGCAAATGAGTTGCTGTATGTGGGAGGCATGCTGAGAGAGAGTTTTTGGGAAGGCATGTAGTGCACCCCAGCACTGACCAGCCGCACAATCTGTTCATCCAAATAAAACACAACTTGATTATTTCATGGTAAATCAGTGTACTAGACTGTTTACGCTAGTCAACAAACAATGTGCGAATTCCAGTGGCCTTCGTTAAAATACTATAGAAATTACACAATAATTCCAGTCAGACTATATTCCTTGTACTCTGGTTACTGTGTATCCTCAATCTTTATACTCACTTTGTATCTCTATACTTTGGACTTCTGCTTACTTTACAGTTTTTCTCAGTCTCTTTGGTGCATTTTTCACATCATCCCTAACATGTGCAAAATAATAAGTGCATTTCTCAGAACAATTTGGACAAACTGCAATATACAATAGATATGTTTCTAAAGCTAGTCAGTCACTAAAAATCCTTAGTACATCTCTCAAAAGTAAATATTCATGCCAATGATCATGTCAGTGTCATCAGAATGATAAGTCATTGAGTCATTGTTCACGAACAAGGTCGTCAAAATGTTTAGGCATGTTGTCAATGTAACTGTGTACTTTGACAGTATTACCTGATGTAAACTTAGGCTACAGTTTGGATGACAGTTACTGTATTGAAAATGCACAAGGCTGCACTTCTATGGCATATATCAATTTCAACAGTACTATTTACATATTACTGTATGTGGGTTATTGATTGAAAGAGACTGGACAACCCAAGGGGCACAAAGGAAAAAAAACTAAATTAGAAAGAAACACAGGAAACCACCCCTAAGGCACAACTTTGCCCGCAGCACTGTTGTGCTGTCTCTACACATCCAGACGTTCCTGTCTGTCGGCCCACATATTCTCATCCACATCACACCGGATATTTTCCCTTCCAATGCAACGTGGAAAGAATCTTTTGGAATGCCTTATCCATCCTCTGCAGGCATCTACTGTGATGTCCTCACATGCTGCATCCATTGCAGCCAGCAGGGTCATCTGTGTGTGTGGCTGACAATCATACACCTTCCACCTCCATGCTGAAAAGAACTCCTCAATTGGGTTAAGGAATGGTGAATAAGGTGGGAGGAATTCTATGAGCATCCTCGGGTGGGTCACAAACCATTGCCTTATGATGTTTGTTCGATGGAAACTCACATTATCACAAATGACCGCATACATTGGCAAATTCTCTCTAAACAGACCCCTCTCATCATCAGGGATGAGAGCCCTGTAGAGAGTCTCTAAAAAGTTGAGTAGATGCTGGGTGTTGTATGGCCCTATAAGGGGGATATGGGTTAGGACACCATGCTCCGAAATAGCAGCACACATGCTGATATTTCCTCCCCGTTGGCCTGGCAAATCCACAGTAGCTCTGTGACCGATGATATTCCGACCCCGCCTTCTGCATTTGGTCAGGTTGAAGCCAGCCTCATCCACCTATACAAAGTTGTGAGAGGGTTCACTTGATTCCAACTCCATTATACGCTATATCCCAGAACACACAGTTGAATTTGTTTTGGTAAGGAAGAGTGACATAAAATGTACATATATTGCATGTTCCTTCCACAGCAATGGAAATGTGTGCAGTTTATGCTTACTGTACTATGTATCACTATAAAATGTTGCTGTAAAGTAGTTACATAGATATATATTTTACCTGTACATACTGGTACCGTAGCTCCTTAACTCTGTCCTCATTCCTTTGGAATGGTACACGGTACAGCTGTTTCATACTCATCTGGTTTCTATGCAGCACCCTGTCGATGGTTGAGATGCTAACCGTATGGATGTTTTCAAAGACATCGTTGTCTTCTATAATGGTCCTTTGTATTTCCCTGAGTCTCATGGCATTGTTTGCTCGGACCATGGTGCAAATAGCCTCCTCCTGTTGAGGTGTGAAAAGGCGTCCTCTGCCACCGGTTTGAGGTAATCTTGCAGTCCTATGTGGGGAAAAATGCAGTGATGCATCGCACACTTTCACATCGACAAAAACTATGCAAACACACATTTTACTGTAAAACATACAGGTGGGTGCATGTAAGGTGCAGTATGTATCTGTATAGAGTATATTTCTGTATGCTGTGAAATACAAGTGGACTACTGTAATATGAAGCATTGTAGGAAGTATACAGTATACTGCTTATATACAGTAACAGTGCACTGTACATTGGTGGACATACCTGTTCTCTCTTCGAAACGTTTGAACTATTGAGGACACGGATGATCTCCCAATATTCGGCTGCACTCTTCGACCCGCCTCAGCCATTGTAAGGCCATGATTGACAACATGGTCTACAATAGTGGCCCTTATGTCATCAGATATGCGCCTATGTCCTCTTCTGCCTCTTCCTCTGTTTTGCCTTCCACCACGCATCCTTGCTCCTCTTCTTCCTCCTCTTGGCTGTTGACCCTGTTCGTTTCCTGGTCCATCCATTATTGGAAAATTGCAACTCTGTGTTGTGGTCTGTCTATATATGCTTGCCAATTGATTCTTCATGAGATGCACCTTTGAGCAATTTAGACAACTGGTTGATTGTTGGTTGAACTAACACTTTACATTCCTTCATGAGTGAGGGTCAATTTCACCTGCACGATTCATCAATTCACGTTTTTGTACAAAAGGTCTAATAGAAATGTGTAAAACTATGCTTGACAGTTTATGACAAATAGTTCAACAATTTTGCATGTAATGGCTTATGCAAGGAACTAATGCCTAGATGTTTTGAGGGGTAAGACTATTCAACAGAGAACCATCTACTATATTTTGATCAACATGACATGAGCAATTGATAATGTGGAAAAAAGCTGACACTTGTACATTATCAATTGCAATTTGTTCAAAGGAATAAGAAATTGCTTTAATGATGTGCACAAGTGACTAGATGATTTGGAATTTGTACAAGTAGTATCAAGAATTGCACTTTTGATCTAAGAAATGCACCAAAGCGACTGAGAAAAACTGTAATCTCCGCTGGTGTTATGTATCTACTGCTATTGTTTAATGCAGATGTGCTATTCATTTAAATCATATTGAGACACGGTGCTCTGTGTTAGTATTCAGATTGAAGAGAAATGATCTGCATTTTCATTAGAATGGGGAAAAAGAGCTGTTTCCCTGTGAATGGTCAGGTTTCCTGTATACCCAGGCAGGTGTGTTATATGACTTGAGATGGGGAGTTTTATGCCCTGTCAAAGTGCACATGTCTGCAGCTCCATGGTGTTTAACTGAAACAGCTGGAGATCCTCCAGGACTACAGATATAGGATTTTAATTTGCATCAGTTGCATGTGGTTGTCTGTGTAGGGGAGAAATATATCTGGATTACAGATATTAAGATAACCTTGACTCCCAAGTAACTCTCACTCACTCATATTGCAATGTTTGTGTGTGTGTGGTTGTACATGTGTGAGATAAAATTAACACACCATTTTGACAGCCTTGACTCTAAGCAAATCCCCACTCCAACATATTGAATCATATTGAAATATGTGTGTGTATGGTACAGATTACTATTAAGGGGTAAATCCCCCTTGGACTGACTCTGCTAGTTTAGTTTTCCTGTCCAGGGGAGATTTCTGGAATATGGGATGTAGTGTGGTTGTCCATCCTCCCCCACAAATTGCACAATGCTGAGAAAGAGAGGGGGAGTGAGAGAGAAAGAAAAAGAGAGAGGGGGGACAGACAGACAGACAGACAGACAGACAGACAGACAGACAGACAGACAGACAGACAGACAGACAGACAGACAGACAGACAGACAGACAGACAGACAGACAGACAGACAGATAGACAGATAGATAGATAGATAGATAGATAGATAGATAGATAGATACAGTAGATAGATAGTCAATGAAAGTCATCACTCCTCCCCTCAAGACTCCCAAGCTGTAATGACATGCTTCCCTCTGAATTGTAACAGTTTGGTAAATTACTGTGCATATTACACACAAGATCAGACCAAACAATGCAGTAAAAAAAAAAGATCTGACCTGCAGACCACAAAGAGTAGAGGTTGCGTAGCACTGGCCACTGAAACACACTATGGAGAAGCATTTCCAGACGTGTGACCTTCATTTAACTAGGCAAGTCAGATGCATTACATACTGCCGGTATCATCAACTAGATTCAGCCACGGGACAATTTTTTCTTGAGCGGATGGTCAGGGAACATAATTACATATAATTTGTAAACTGGAAATTGACTGCAAGAAGCCCAAACATATATAATGTTTGACTAAAACATAATAATTTCAAACCTTGCTTACATTTGTATACGATCACGTTGTGCCTCTCTGTTATGAGTGGGAATACTTGGGAACAGATTTCGTAAATTAAAATCACTTGGAGCTGATTTCCTGGTGTTTTTTTAATGTCCAACAGTCAAAAGTTTGTACACACCTACTCATTCAAGGGTTTTTCTTTATTTGTACTATTTATAGAATAATAGTGAAGACATCAAAACTATGAAATTACACATATGGAATCATGTAGTAACCAAAAAAGTGGTTGAGAGAATGCCAAGAGTTTGCAAAGCTGTCATCAAGGCAAAGGGTGGCTACTTTAAAGAATCTCAAATATATAATATATTTTGATTTGTTTAACACTTTTTTGGTTATTACATGATTCCATATGTGTAATTTCATAGTTTTGATGTCTTCACTATTATTCTACAATGTAGGAAAATAGTAAAATGTCCAAACTTTTGACTCAGTTGGGGAACCCTGACATTGTGTTCCTACTGTAAAGCAGTAAAAAAGGGCCAATGCACTTATGCTGCCATATATAGTGTTTTGTAGGGAGTTGTGTCTGTTTGTGTAACACAGGAGTTGTTGCATCTGCTGTCAGCAGAGATAAGATGAGTGGGAGATAACTACCAATCAGATGTGGAATGTCATCAAAAACAAATTCTGAACCATCATATACCACAACAGCGGGATTGGAATTACGGGTCATGGAAATAATAACCTTCCTTTCAGACTCCTCAAATTCATACACACAAAAGCAATACTTTTAAGATGAGGTATTACTAACCCCTTGGTGTTAATTGTTAGGCGCATGCCCTAAATGCCAGAAGGACAGTTCAACCACACACATGCTCCAAACAGCAACCTTTCCTTTCACACATACGCACTACACACTGCACACTAAATGAGATAATAGTGTCTGAGTCCTCACTACTAGAGTTAGTGGATCACAGTTAAAAGCAGTAGTACAGAACAGTACAGTTGTTTACTTACTCTGTAGATGGAGCTGTGGTGTAGGGGTGTTCTGTGTCCAGTCCTGTCATAGAGCTATGGTGTAGTGTTGCGTTCAGTATCCACTCCTCATTCCCTCTGAACACTACTAAGCTTGGAATCACAGGAGGTAGCTCTCACTTGATGAAATAGGCGTGCTCATTGTTAAGGAATTCCATGACCTGTGTTGAGTGGGGCTAGAAGTGGGAGGGGGAATTCTATAGTAAACTGTGGTATCCCTCAATCATGTGTAGTACTTACTATAGAATGTTGTAATATACTATAGAATAATATAGTAAATACTACAGTATTATCCACAAAAAAACACTGTTGTAAATACTACGATAATGTTCGCAAAAACACTACAGTCTGCAAAAGCACTAGACTTTTTAAAACTATAGTAAAAACGAAAGTATTTCATTTGCATGTACCCGGCCCATTCCCATATCCATTTCCCAAAACATGCCACCCATAAGTGAGAAACCTACATGCCAAGTATATTTATCGTATATTGTGTTCGCTACATGTTATAGAAAAGAGCAGAAGCTCTGAACTATCCTTTTAGACCTCAGTCCTACCTACAGGTTAAAGCAAATTTGCTCTTTTAGTAAACCCCAGTAGGTTTCCTGAAGGAAAAAGCCTCCACTTCTATGTCAAAGATAATAAAACACTATAGTAAATACTACAGTAATGTCTGCAAAAACACTACAGTAAATACTACAGTATACTAAAATCTGCAAAAACACTACATTAATTACTATATCAAATCACATTTTATTGGTGTCAAAGTCGTGTGTATAGGTGGCAGGGAAGTCAGGCGCAGGAGAATCAAACATAAGGTAATGGAGTTGTTTAATAACAATAAATAAAACATAACTCCAAAACTATAATAACAATAAAACAAAGTGGGTACGAGGACCCGTCGCGCACCAATACAAAAACACGAAACTGAACATCAAACAATCTCTGACAAAGACATGAGGGGAAACAGAGGGTTAAATACACAACAGGTAATGAGTGGGATTGAAACCAGGTGTGTAGGAAGACAAGACAAAACCAATGGAAAATGAAAAAAGGATCAATGATGGCTAGAAGACCACGTCACCGCCGAGCACTGACCGAACAAGGAGAGGCTTCGACTTCAGTAGAAGTCGTGACAGTACCCCCCCCCCCCGACACCGGCCTCGGGGACGACCCGGAGGGCGAGGCGTAGGGCGATCCGGATGGAGACGGTGGAAATCTTGCAGCATGGAAGGATCTAGCACGTCCTCCACCGGAACCCAGCATCTGTCCTCCGGACCGAACTCCTCCCAGTCCACGAGGTACTGAAGGCCCCTCGCTCGACGTCTCGAATCCAAGATGGATCGAACGGAGTACGCCAGGACCCCCTCGATGTCCAGAGGGGGCGGAGGAACATCTCGCACTTCAGCCTCCTGGAGCGGGCCAGCCACCACCAGCCTGAGG
This sequence comes from Salvelinus namaycush, assembly GCF_016432855.1. Classification (NCBI taxonomy): domain Eukaryota; kingdom Metazoa; phylum Chordata; class Actinopteri; order Salmoniformes; family Salmonidae; genus Salvelinus; species Salvelinus namaycush. Next base: position 31,906,221 of record NC_052318.1, on the reverse strand, counting down.
AGAGACACATGGAATGAGGGGTTAATATGGTAATTAGCGGATAGCTGTAACCTATAACATACCTCGTTCACTCTCCTCAGGACTTTAAACGTCCCCACAAACCGCGGACCCAGCTTCCGGCAGGGCAGGCGGAGGGGCAGGTTTCGGGTCAAGAGCCAGACCCTGTCCCCTGGTGCGAACACCGGGGCCTCACTGCGGTGACGGTCTGCGCCAACTTTCTGGCGTAGTATGGCGCGCTGAAGGTGGACGTGGGCGGCGTCCCAGGTTTCCTCCGCGCGCCGGAACCAATTGTCCACCGCAGGAGCCTCGGTCTGACTCTGATGCCAAGGAGCTAGAACCGGCTGATACCCTAATACACATTGAAAGGGAGAAAGGTTAGTGGAGGAGTGGCGGAGCGAGTTCTGGGCCATCTCTGCCCATGGCACGAACTTCGCCCACTCCTCCGGCCGGTCCTGGCAATAAGACCGCAGAAACCTACCCATATCCTGGTTAACTCTCTCCACCTGCCCATTACTCTTGGGGTGAAAACCTGAGGTAAGGCTGACTGAGACCCACAGACGTTCCATGACCCTTGACGTGAACTGGGGACCCCGATCAGACACTATATCCTCAGGCACCCCATAGTGCCGGAAAACGTGTGTAAACAGGGCCTCCGCAGTTTGTAAGGCCGTAGGGAGACCGGGCAAAGGGAGGAGACAGGACTTAGAAAAACAATCCACAACGACCAGGATCGTGGTGTTACCCTGTGAAAGTGGAACATCATTTAAAAAATCCACCGACAGGTGCGACCACGGCCGTTGTGGAACGGGTAAGGTTTGTAACTTATCTCTGGGCAGGTGTCTAGGAGCTTTGCACTGGGCGCACACTGAGCAGGAGGAAACATAAATCCTCACGTCCTTAGCTAAAGTGGGCCACCAGTACCTCCCTTCAAGACAGAGCACCGTCCGACCTATCCCAGGATGACGTGTGGGCCCAAAAGATCAGTCGGTCGCGGACAGCAGACGGAACGTACAGACGCCCAGCTGGACACTGAGGGGGAGAGGGTTCTGCACGTGACGCCCGCTCAATGTCGGCGTCCAGCTCCCACACTACCGGCGCCACCAAACAAGAGGCTGGGAGTATGGGAGTGGGATCCATGGACCGCTCCTCTGTGTCATACAGCCGGGACAGTGCGTCTGCCTTAACGTTCTGGGAGCCTGGTCTGTAAGAGAGGGTAAACACAAAACGGGTGAAAAACATGGCCCACCTTGCCTGACGAGGATTCAGTCTCCTCGCCTCCCGGATGTACTCCAGATTGCGATGGTCAGTCCAGATGAGAAAAGGGTGTTTAGTCCCCTCAAGCCAATGTCTCCACGCCTTCAAAGCTTTTACGACAGCCAACAGCTCCCGGTCCCCCACATCATAGTTGCGCTCCGCCGGGCTGAGCTTCCTCGAAAAGAAGGCACAGGGGCGGAGCTTCAGTGGCGCACCAGAGACACATGCTCGGCTCGTGTAGCGGAGTATATCAGGATGTCATCGATATACACCACTACACCCTGCCCATGCAGGTCTCTGAAAATCTCGTCTACAAATGATTGGAAGACTGATGGAGCATTCATCAACCCATACGGCATGACGAGGTACTCATAATGCCCTGAGGTGGTATTACATGCCGTCTTCCACTCGTCTCCCTTCCAAATACGCACCAGATTGTACGCACACCTGAGATCCAGTTTAGTGAAAAAGCGAGCCCGTGCATTGACTCAATCGCCGTAGCGATAAGAGGTAGCGGGTAACTATACCTCACCGTGATTTTATTTTATTTAGACCTCGATAATCAATGCACGGGCGCAAACCTCCATCCTTCTTCACAAAAAAGAAACTCGAGGAGACGGGGGAAATGGAGGGCTGAATGTACACCTGACGCAGGGATTCGGAGACATATGTCTCCATAGCCACCGTCTCCGCTTGCGACAGGGGATACACATGACTCCTGGGAAATGCAGCGTCTACCAGGAGATCTATCGCACAATCCCCCTGTCGATGGGGTGGTAATTGAGTCGCCCTCTTTTACAGAAGGCAAGAGCCAAATCGGCATATTCTGGGGGGTTGCGCATGGTGGAGACCTGGTCTGGACTTTCCACCGTAGTAGCACCAACGGAAACCCCTAAACACCTACCTGAGCACTCTCGCGACCACCCCGTGAGAGCTCTTTGTGGCCACAAAATAGTGGGGTTATGACAAGCTAACCACGGTAGGCCCAGCACCACAGAATACGCAGGAGAATCAATAAGGAAAGACTAATCTTCTCCTTGTGACCCCCCTGGGTTACCATACTCAAAGGAGCGGTGGCCTCCCTGATAAACCCTGACCCTAATGGTCGACTATCTAAGGCATGAACGGGAAAAGGCATATCCACAGGAACAATGGGGATCCCTAAACTATGAGCTAAATCTTTATTAATGAAATTCCCAGCCTCGCCTGAATCTACTAGCGCCTTATGCTGGGAACGCGGGGAAAATTCAGGAAAAGTGACAGAGACAAACATATGTGCAACGGAGGGCTCTGGATGAGAATGGTGCCTACTCACCTGGGGTGACGCCAGAGTGCCCTGCCTGCTGCCTCGATTCCCAGAGGAACCACCCCGGCACCGACCAGCAGTGTGACCTCTGCGACCACATATGGTGCACGAGCGGGAACCCCCTCCGTTCTCCCTGTGCACCATCCCTCCCAACTCCATGGGTACAGGAGAGAGGGTGTGGGAGGATGGAACAACCAGACCCCGATCTAGACGTCCACGGGTAGCCAGCATGTTCTCCAGCCTGATGGACAGGTCCACCAGCTGGTCGAAGGTGAGGGTGGTGTCTCTGCAGGCCAGCTCCCGACGGACGTCCTCGCGTAGACTACAGCGGTAATGGTCGATCAGGGCCCTGTCGCTCTATCCAGCGCCGGCAGCCAGGGTCCTAAACTCCAGAGCAAACTCCTGTGCGCTCCTCATCTCCTGCCTCAGATGGTAGAGGCGCTCACCCGCCGCTCTGTCTTCGGGTGGGTGGTCGAATACTGTCCGGAAGTGGCGGGTGAACTCCTCAAAACGGTCCAACGCCGCATCCTCTTCTCCACACACAGCGCTGGCCCACTCCAGGTCTTTCCCGGTGAGGCACGAGACGAGGGCGTAACTCTTCTCACGGTCTGATGAAGCTGGGTGGACCATGGCCAGATATAAGCTTAGTTTGAGAAGGAAACCCTGGCAGCCAGCAGTATCTCCGTCGTACCCCTGTGGCAGGGATAAATGGATCCTGCTGGGTTCAGGCGGGGAAAAGACGCTCAGGGGAGACCCCGGTTGTGCTGGTGGAGGCGCTGGAAAAACTCAGTGTCTCCCAGCGGTCCATATTCTGGACAACGCGATCCATGGCGGCACTCAGATTGTAAATCATCTCCGTATGTTCCATGACGCGCTCCTCCACCTCCATGACCGGTGTACCTTCTCCTGCTGACTTCATTTTTGGTCAGAGATTCTGTCAAAGTCGTGTGTATAGGTAGGAAACCAATGGAAAATGAAAAAAGGATCAATGATGGCTAGAAGACCGGTGACGTCGACCGCCGAGCACCGCTCGAACAAGGAGAGGCTTCGACTTCGGAAGAAGTCGTGACAATTGTTCACATGCACATGGTTAGCAGATGTAAATGCGGGTGTAGCGAAATGCTTGTGCTTATAGTTCCGACAGTGCAGTAATATCTAACAAGTAATCTAACAATTCCACAACAACTACCTAATACACACACATCTAAAGGAATGGAATAAGAATATGTACATACAAATTAATGGATGTATGATGACCGAGCGACATAGGCAAGATGCAGTAGATGATATAAAATACAGTATATACATATGATATGAGTAATGTAATTTATTAACTTCTACTTGCACACAATCCCGGATCCGGGAGCACCCCCATCAGTAAAAAAGCTGACTAGCATAGCCTAGCATAGCGTCACAAGTAAATACTAGCATCTAAATATCATTAAATCACAAGTCCAAGACACCAGATGAAAGATACACATCTTGTGAATCCAGCCATCATTTCTGATTTTTAAAATGTTTTACAGGGAAGACACAATATGTAAATCTATTAGCTAACCACGATAGCAAAAGACACAACTTTTTTTTCCCACCATTTTTTTCCTGCATAGGTAGCTATCACAATTTCGACCAAATAAAGATATAAATAGCCACTAACCAAGAAACAACTTCATCAGATGACAGTCTGATAACATATTTATTGTATAGCATATGTTTTGTTAGACAAATGTGCATATTTCGGGTATAAATCATAGTTTACCATTGCAGCCACCATCACAACTCTCACCAAAGCAACTAGAATAACTACAGAGACCAACGTGAATTACCTAAATACTCATCATAAAACATTTATGAAAAATACACAGCATACAGCAAATGAAAGACAAAGATCTTGTGAATCCAGCCAATATTTCAGATTCTTTAAGTGTTTTACAGCGAAAACACAATATAGAATTATATTAGCTTACTACAATAGCCAACCACACAACAGCATTGATTCAAGCCAACAATAGCGATAACGAATAAACCAGCAAAATATATTAATTTTTTCACTAACCTTCTCAAACTTCTTCAGATGACAGTCCTATAACATCATATTACACAATACATATAGAGTTTGTTCGAAAATGTGCATATTTAGCGGCACAAATCGTGGTTATACAATGAGAATAGTAGCCAAGCTGCCAACAATATGTCGGGAGAAATCTTGGGAGAGGCACCTAATCTAATCAGTAACTAATCATAAACTTGACTAAAAAATACAGGTTGGACAGCAAATGAAAGATACATTAGTTCTTAATGCAACCGCTGTGTTAGATTTTTAAAATTAACGTTACTACGACATACAGCGTGCGTTAAAGCGAGACCGCACCGAAATTAATGGCGGAATATGAGTTTTACATTTTTCAACAGAACAACGAATTAACATCATAAATAGTTCTTACTTTTTGATGAGCTCCCATCAGAATCTTGGGCAAGTTGTCCTTTGTCCAAAAGAATCGTTGCTCGGTTGTAGATTGTCGCCTTCAACTTTGGAATTAGCAGTAAACATTAGCCATGTGGCCCAGACGTGCCCAACTCACTAGAACGCAGCACAAATAAATATCCGAAAATCGCAATATACTGATATAAACTGATATAACTTGGTTTAAAATAACAACATTATGATGTCTTTAACACCTATATCGAATAAAATCAGAGCCGGATATATCTAAGGGCTATAACGGGAGCTTTCTAGAACGCCATCCTGAGGTCTGTCTTGCGTCATGGCGAATGAAGGAAAGAGAGGACCCCACGTTCCGAGCCCATTTATATGGCCTCAGATCTGCCTAGCAACTCCATTCCAATTCTCACTATTTGCTGACATCCAGGGGAAGGCGTATGCAGTGCATCTCAACCAATAGAAGACATGCAAATTAATAAACTGACCTCAGAACAGCCTGCATGATTTCAGATTTCTCACTTCCTCATAGGAAAATTGCTCCAACTCGAGTTCTTTTTTACTCACAGATATAATTCAAACGGTTTTAGAAACTAGAGAGTGTTTTCTATCCAATAGTAATAATAATATGCATATTGTACGAGCAAGAATTGAGTACGAGGCAGTTTAATTTGGGAACGAAATTTTTACAAAGTGCAAACAGCACCCCCTATTGAGAGCATTGAGTGGCATTATGTAAAGTGATTAGGGATCCATTTATTAAAGTGGCCAATGATTCGAGTCTGTATGTAGGCAGCAGCCTCTGTATCAGTGATGGCTGTTTAGCAGTCTGATGGCCTTGAGATAAGAAGCTGTTTTTCAGTCTCTTGGTACCAGCTTTGATGCACCTGTACTGACCTCGCCTTCTGGATGGTAGCGGGGTGAACAGGTAGTGGCTCGGGTGGTTGTTGTCCTTGATGATCTTTTTGGCCTTCCTGTGACATCGGGTGCTGTAGGTGTCTTGGAGGGCAGGTAGTTTGCCCCCGGTGATGCGTTGTGCAGACCGCGCTACCCTCTGGAGAGCCTTGCGGTTGAGGCCGGTGCAGTAGCCGTACCAGGCGGTGATACAGCCCGGCAGGATGCTCTCTATTGTGCATTTGTAAAAGTTTGTGAGGGTTTTAGGTGACAATCCACATTTCCTCAACCTCCTGAGGTTGAATAGGTGGTGGTGAAGAAAATGCAACCGCCTGTTTTCTTCACCACCACGTCTGTGTGGGTCGACCATTTCAGTTTGTCCGTGGATAGGGGACTGCTCCCTCTGCTGTTTCCTGAAGTCCACGATCATCTCTTTTGTTTTGTTGACATTGAGTAAGAGGTTGTTTTCCTGATACCACACTCCGAGTTCCTTCACCTCCTCCCTGTAGGCTGTCTCGTCACTGTTGGTAATCAAGCCCACTATTGTTGTGTCATCTGTAAACTTGATGATTGAGTTGAAGGCGTGCATGGCCACGCAGTCATGGGTGAACAGGGAGAACAGGAGGGGGCTGAGCACGCACCCTTGTGGGGCCCCAGTGTTGAGGATCAACAAAGTGGAGATGTTGTTTCCTACCATCACCACCTGGGGGCGGTCCGTCAGAAAGTCCAGGGCCCAGTTGCACAGGGCGGGGTCGAGACCCAGGGTGAGCTTGGAGGGTACCATCTAATAGTATATACTACAGTTGAATTTTACTATGGTATTTATTCTATAGTTAAGTGTAAATACTACAGTATACTACAGTCAATACCACAGTACATACTGTAGTCCCGGAAAAACACTACAGTGAATACCACAGTAAAGTCTACAAAAGCAATACAGTGAATACTGTAGTATTTTGTTTGTGTGGGATGTGGGTGAGTGTCTAAACATAACATCCCGTACTGGTTGTTAGACAGCTATGCACATTGTTTATCTGGCTTACAGTAAAGACTGAGCACAACCATTAGATGGTTAATTCGGTGTGATATGTGTTCCCTTAATAAGAGATAATAGACCTTGTAATTAATAGCACTTGTCTGATATTGGCCTCTAGTGGTTTCATTGAATATCCCCAGGACTCTAGGCTACAATGGCATCATATCTCCAGCAGGTGGGGATACAGTGCTGTGCGGTAGCAGAGAGAACAGTCTATGACTAGGGTGGCTGGAGTCTGGCAATTTTTAGGGCCTCCCTCCGCCACCGCCTGGTATAGAGGTCCTGGATGGCAGGAAGCTTGGCCCCAGTGATGTACTGGGCCGTACGCACTACCCTCTGTTTCCATACAAGGCGGTGATGCAAATGGTCAGGATGCTCTCGATGGTGCAGCTGTAGAACTTTTTGAGGATCTGAGGACCCACAACAAATATTTTCTGAAGGGGAGCACACTACAGAAAATCCCAGAGAGAACCTGTACTAAACAAACAACAGCAAGACAAAACTAATTTGTCAGCAGTCTTCAAATATGACATTTCAGGCTTTGAGAAACAAAGAGGATACTCTTGGTCTGAATCACATGCCTACTGCTCTAATTATACCCAAACCAAACTGTATGGTCATCTATTTAGTACTTGAGTTACTTTCCATCCCCGCAGTCATAGAAAAAGTACCCAATATTGTCATACTTGAGTTAAAGTAAAGATACATTAAAGGTAGACTCATAAATATGATGTAGATGCAGAAAGTAAACAGCATAGTGGGTCAATTTCTGCGCTGACGTGCAAGGCTCAACTTCTCTGCTGTTTTGGTGCCCTGGTTACCATGCTGTACAGAGTGTGAAGTGAACCCGTTCACATGCGCAGTTTATTGTGTGAGAGCGAAGTGTTACATCTCGCTTATCTCAATGTCTCAAGTGCTGCTCATGGCAACATCATTTTGTTGAGTCTACCTTTAATACAGTATAACTCAAGTAAAGGTGAAAGTCACTCAGTAAAATAATACATGAGTAAAAGTAAAAAATATTTGGAAGTATGAAAAGTAAATGCTATAAAATACTTTCAAATTCTTTATATTAAGAAAACCAGATGGCACAATTTTCTTGTTTTTCAAATTTACAGATAGCCAGGGCCACACCTCCAACCACTCCAACCACGTGTTTTTCTGAATTGGAAAATGTTCCTGTCCCGCAAGCATTCAAAATTTAGATACTACATTTGAGTGTCAGGGAAAATGTAAAAAGGTTAATACTGGGTGTAAATAGTTAATATTTTCTTTAGGAATGTAGTGGAGTAAAAGCTGTCAAAAATATAAATAGTAAAAGTACAGATACCCCCAAAAATATACCACTGGACCCCCCTTAGTATAACTTCTTTCAAAAATTCCTTCTGCAAAATCCAGGGTAAAAGGTGACATTCTAATTCCAATATGGTCTGCAGATTCCCTAGCAAAGAGAAGAGGCTGCCACACACTGCTGACAAACATTTCTAGTTTTTGCTACCAGAACAAAGACATTGCATGTGATACTGACTGCATTTCCTATTCACCACTACGACCTCCACTCTAACCCTATAGTGGAACCAGCTCTACTCATCAGCTTGTTTATTCTATTAGCATCACATTTGTTGATGTTTCCAGCCCACAGCAGCATAGACAATTGAGAGAGTGAAGCAGTGGAAGAAGAGGGAAAAAAGGAAGAATGTTATAAGATAACCATACAGTACATTTACCTGTGTAGGGGATAGTGGGGTATGCCATTTTTTACATTCAGCGTCACTAGGTCAAGGGAAATATAGTATTCTTTCTGACAAAGATATCTACATATATTTCAGGATGTTGTGTATCTCTGGAAATAATCAGAATTCATGTAAACATAACAGTTTTGAAAACACAGCTTATCTAAAAGTGATCTCTTGACTCAACTTATCCCGGGTATGGGGTCAGTTGAGCATATGGACTGGGAAAGTTGAGCCCCCTTGGGGTAAGTGGGTGTTAGTGTCCTGTGACAGTGGGTTTAATTCATGGAATGAGGGTGTGGTATATTGTATATCTTAAATGTATGCCTACAATATCACTTACCCTTCCATTTGTTGACCAGTTGTCTGGGACAGGGATGTTGTTTTGATTTGCCAATTCGTTGGCAAGTTCTCTGCATTTGAGGCTCCACGAGATTCTTGATATGTTTAGCAAGCTCAGACTCCATGGCATCAGATAAGACCTTATGTGCCTCTGCTACACTATCACAGCTTCTCTTTCACACAGGTACAGTGGGGCAAAAAAGTATTTAGTCAGCCACCAATTGTGCAAGTTCTCCCACTTAAAAAGATGAGAGAGGCCTGTAATTTTCATCATAGGTACACTTCAACTATGACAGACAAAATGAGGGAAAAAAATCCAGAAAATCACATTGTAGGATTTTTAATGAATTTATTATGTTATGTTGTTAAATTCTTATTCTCATGTGTTTCAGTTTCTATGACAACTAAGCATCACGAACACTTTGTTATTCACAATGGGCTCACGGAAACAGCTGGCTCCCCTAATGCCTAATGCCGTTTCATCACCCCTGACCCAGTCGCAACACCACCCATTTTAATAGCCCTAGGAGCGACTGGATGATCCATAATGAGACTGTTGCACTGTCGTTAATGAGCTCCACTGCGGGATGGCTTCAGCAAAACCTATTAACAGTGTCTGATTGTAATTAGTCCTTTGGGAGCCAGAGATTCACCAGGTAATTTGTGTTTATCTGATGGCTATGTTCACACTAATGAGATGAGGCCATAATGATGTCTCCTGGTATTTGAGGCCCAACATCTCCACCTCTACCTCACAGTCACAAGACTGCTTGCTGTTTGGCTTTTGGGCATTGGGTTTTTCTGTATAACCTACTAAGGTGACATAGTTTAGACAATAGTTCAAACTTTGATTTTTGCTCAGTCAGTATTATATGTTTTCATAATGAATCCTACTCCTATTTCCGACAATAATAGGCCTACATAAAGTTGCATTATGTAAACTGACCTGCATTTCCTGTTTTCATTTTTTGTCTGTAGGTTTCTGTGTGACACTATTGTCTGTGCCCTCATTAGTATGCTGTATAACCCTGCAGAAGTGTCCAGTGGATATCCAGGCTGAGAGAGGGCGAGAAAGGGGTGTGTGCAGGGGAACAATGAGAGAGGGGGAGAGGGACAGGCCAAACTGAACAGTCCGTCCAGAGGGGCCAATCTATTCCCTGTCCCAAGCCCTGGAGGGTCATCCCAGGGTGCATCACTTCACCTCCTCTAATTCAATTATCTCTGGGCCATCTGCAACACCTCTGAGGCCAAAGGGACTGCTCACTGCCTGCAAAACCACACACACCACCTCCTTCACACATACATACAGAAGCACACACACTCACACTGACCACATCAACCATAGTTCCTAAATTGGTACAGTGCAGTCAATTTGTGAAGTAAAACTTTAGTTTGTTAGTCTAATTGACTGGACATTGACTGAGTCTCTGCACAGTGCTGTCACTACTGACTGTATGGAGGGGATTAATTATACTTTTTCCTGGGATCCAACACAGAACTAAAAAACATTTCAAACAATTAAAATACCTGACAGGTAATTTAAAATTCAGTAAATGCTCTTTGGGAACAGAATCTGTCCAGTCATACGGTCGATCACATTAGATGTTCTCTTATTGTTTTCTTGAAGGTGGATTTACTATTGAGTTGGTAAAGAATTCCATTCAGTGATCGCTCTGTATAAAATTGTAGATTTGAGGAGATTTGTCCTTGGCCTGGGGGGTATCAGATGCCCAGAATTTGCCTGTTTGGTTTAATGGTTATGTTTTTTGCTCGTATACACTTATTGGTCTGAAAAATACTATGTTTCCTTGAAAAATATAGCATTTCTAAAGAAAACCCAAAGACTGGATTGTAAAATGTTTTCAACAGGAAGCCATAAGAGATTATGATGCATTTGGTTGACATTCATAGAAGAATGAAGAGCCAATCTGGCCGCCCTGTTTTGAGTGAGTTGGAGCTTTTTGTATATTGTTTTGCTGCAGATGACCATATGACTGGACAGTACTCTGTCTCATAGAACCAAAGATTGAATCACCTGATTCAGAGTGCTAGATGTTACATACTCAGAATATTTTCTTGAGGCTGTGTCCCTATAGAGGCATCATTAACCCCCTGGTGTTACATGGTGTGATTAGTGGCTTTGTGACTGTGATTGGGGTACTCATTAGTCAGACATGGCCTCTCTACTGCAGCAAAAAGTTGCACTGACAAACAAACAAAGATGTGTGATGAAACAGCAGAGTCACTCTTACACACCAATATGCCTACACAGGGTTAGAGTTAATTCCGATATAACCAATCAAGTAAACTGAAATTCAAATTTCTGTTGGCATTAATATCACTCCATAATCTACTTCTCAATAGACTGAAAAGGGAATCTATTATTTCAAGTTTTTCCTTTTTTAAATTAAAATCTCTTCCTGAATTGAGTGAACTTAATTTAAATTGACCCCTACCCTGCTTCAAACAACAAGCATAGTAAGAAACACACAGAGTTGCATACACAGACATTTCTGATATGTATTTGACATACTGTACACACAGACATTTCTGATATGTATTTGACATACTGTACACACAGACATTTCTGATATGTATTTGACATACTGTACACACAGACATTTC